>NW_003804577.1:0-2750 GCF_000255335.2 Galendromus occidentalis
ATCCGCTCCAGGGTCACTTTGCTGCCGGCAACGGAAGCGGTGAATCTCTTCGTTCATGAAACAGATTCATCGGGTATGGGATGCTCGATCGCGAAGCATTCCACGCTGTTGCATTCTAACCCGCCGCCGTGGGTCGTCAAGTCTCCAAATGCGGAACGGCGAAATAATGCCAAACATCACAAGATCGCGAGGCGACCCGTATCAAACGTTGAAGACGAGGATAGCTAAGGCGAGAAGCTGAATTTCGGAGGTCTGTCCAAGGCACACTATCTCCTCATCCATTCTTCTCACTCCCCGCGAGTCCCGAGTTGTCGGCAGGGATCTTGGCTGAGAATTCATCGCACGGAAATGTTCGTTCTCCGAACCCGACGTCTATTCGTCGATTCTGCGAGCGCTCGATTCACACAGAAAATTGTCGCTCTGAACCTCCCTTCTCGGAACATTCCTTCTGCACCGGAATAAGGGCGCTTTCAATGATGGGAAGTCCTGATCTATTTCTCTGAGAGAGGAATAATTGCAGGCGCAACCTCCCTGATACATTGTGAACGACTTCAGCTTTGAGCCGCTCCGCATGACCAGTAGAGGTCCATTTCGGGCTTTGTACAAGCTCTGCCCGCCACCAGTGTTGGCTTTTTGGCCTCTTGGTGCCTTTATCTCTGCCATCTAGCTGGCTGGTCAGCTAGCTAGCTAGCTATTAGTCTCCTTAACAGGGCCTGGGCCGATGGCCCATCGGCTTGTGGCTGCCCTCCAGCGGAGCGGCACCGGCAATGGTAAGACGCCTCGAATGCTTGCTCGCTCGCTACGTCTGTCTGTCTGCCCGACCGTCGTCGTTGCGTTGGTCGGTCGGGGGCTGCTTGGTTGGTTGGTCGGTCGGTCGGTCGCTACTCGGCCATTAACATTGGCCTTGTTAGGACTCTCGGGGGAGTTGAAGAAAAGCAAAAAAGCCCAGAGGCGACGGATGGCCTCGCGAGACGGGTGCCGTAGAGCTTTGCCTGCGTAGCCTGCCTCTTTCTCGCCATTCCTTGGTGGCAAGTAGTTTTTCCTCCTTTGGCGCAAGGCGGAAGAACGCGATCCATTTGTTTCAATCGGTCATTTGACTGAGGACACAAATTAGCCGACGAGGATGCGGGGATATCCGAGACGGCGCGTCCCAAAGCATGTCGTCGTCCTCTTACTTGATCATTGCTCGACGGCACATCGCGCTTCAGCCAGCACTTCGGATAACTTCGATGGGGGAACGGGACGGTTCCTCCTCGAAGGAGAGACGACGACGAGACGCAAGAGTTGATCTCTGAATTTCACGGCTGAAGACGCCGCGAAGAACGACTCCTTCCTCCAGGAACGAGGTCGATCCCGAAGAACTTCCCATTTGTGCCTCTGCTGTCCATGGAGGTTCTCTTCTGAATTTACTTGCGGGAAATTCCATTGGCTCCTCACAGAATTTTAGGATCCTGGATCGTAGATCCGTCCCATGGCGATACTCAGACTGTGGGAGAGCGACGTCGCGCCGCCGCCGGTGCGAGGAAGAACAATAAGCATCGGCCGTAGAGGGCGGGGACTCAAACGGGAGACCACGTTCGCTCGAAAGTTCCACGAACGAGTTGGAGCATATCTCGATCGACGGAGGGAGTCAAAATCGACGGAGGAGCTGGCGTATCGGCTGACTGGCTGAGTGTTCTGGTGGGCTCAAACGATGGCGATAGAGGCGAAAGTCCCGATACCGATGATGAGGAACTCCTAATTCAGATTTTCCGTCATTTTGAGAAAGATGGCGAGCGGATGGCGGGAGAGACGACTGAATGAACGGAGCAAAGAAGAACTATGTGCTCATGGCCGACCACGTTCTGAGCCGCGATGATGAACGACGGGTTTTCCACAATGGAACGCTTCGAGCGGCTCGCTTCAGCTTAGTCGGTTCGTTCGCGTCGGTGGCGACCCTCCTGAGCACGTCCGAATTTTCGGAGCGAGAACTGGTCGACCGGTGGGCCGACGAGCCGTGCGGCTGGCTGGCGGCCGACCACGCCGCTACAGATCCGATCGACGGGAGAATCGGCGAGCCGTGCGGTGGGCCTGCGGAAATACCTACATTCGACGGTACTTCAATTACAGACCTCTCCTGAAGGTAGGTGGGTCCGGAAAAAGCATTCCTGCTGTATTCCGTCTGTATTTCGCTCTACCGATTCCAGCGGTTTTCCGTCTTTTCACATTGATCCCCCTATCTGCTCAGTCGGCTAAGGGCGCCCATTCTGAGGAGCGCGTTCTGAGCCTTCGAAGCTCTGGATGGAGTCGTCAAGGTCTTTTTGCGCCAATCGCTATCTTATTTCGATCGTCTCATCCCGTGTAGCAAGAACTTCGATTCCCAGATTTTTCACGCTGGGTTTCCCTTCAGGTCCACCGTGAGATTTCCCGACGGCTCTTCCATCAAGTTTTCCTTCAACAGTGATCTTTCGGTCTTACAATCCGAAGGCTCCGATTCTTCGAATACATGCAGGTACACCGGAACCGAAGAGTTAGTTCTGCGTCCGAATCAGAAGATATCGAAACCGTCAGCTTGAAGCTCACCATAGAGATGGGATTCCGGTGCAGCCTCGCTCGCGCTTTCTCCCCTCGAACACGTTTTCTCGCCACGTAATGTGGACGCGCCCTCTCGAACACATCCAACAAAGAGATGCGTCCCGGATCTCCACCTGAGGCCAAAGCAAGACGGCATTCTCGTCAGAGTTCGCCGGGGACAGCTCACAGAAGAAAAC
>NW_003804578.1:0-3010 GCF_000255335.2 Galendromus occidentalis
TTCGAGCGGCTCGCTTCAGCTTAGTCGGTTCGTTCGCGTCGGTGGCGACCCTCCTGAGCACGTCCGAATTTTCGGAGCGAGAACTGGTCGACCGGTGGGCCGACGAGCCGTGCGGCTGGCTGGCGGCCGACCACGCCGCTACAGATCCGATCGACGGGAGAATCGGCGAGCCGTGCGGTGGGCCTGCGGAAATACATTCGACGGTACTTCAATTACAGACCTTTCCTGAAGGTAGGTAGGTCCGGAAAAAGCATTCCTGCTGTATTCCGTCTGTATTTCGCTCTACCGATTCCAGCGGTTTTCCGTCTTTTCACATTGATCCCCCAATCTGCCCAGTCGGCTAAGGACTCCCGTTCTGAGGAGCGCGTTCTGAGCCTTCAAAGCTCCGGATGGAGCCGTCAAGGTCTTTTTGCGCCAAATTCATATCGTTATCTTATTTCGATCATCTCATCCCGTATAGCAACAACTTCGATTCCCAGATTTCCCACGCTGGGTTTCCCTTCAGGTCCTCCGTGAGATTTCCCGACGGCTCTTCCATCAAATTTTCCTTCAAGAGTGACCTTTCGGTCTTACAATCCGAAGGCTCCGATTCTTCGAATACATGCAGGTACACCGGAACCGAAAAATTAGTTCTGCGTCCGAATCAGAAGATATCGAAACCGTCAGCTCGAAGCTCACCATAGAGATGGGATTCCGGTGCAGCCTCGCTCGCGCTTTCTCCCCTCGAACACGTTTTCTCGCCACGTAATGTGGACGCGCCCTCTCGAACACATCCAACAAAGAGATGCGTCCCGGATCTCCACCTGAGGCCAAAGCAAGACGGCATTCTCGTCAGAGTTCGCCGGGGACAGCTCACAGAAGAAAACGACAGCTGCAAGGATCCGCTGCAGAAGCAAAGTTGCGACGAGCGATGAAGATTCAAATGATCCTACCGGAAATACGGAGGCGTTTATCTACAGCTCGGCTCTCCTTGTTATGGAGAACTTCCGCCTGTGGAGATGGGCGGCTGAGTTTGCCCGACCACTGGGGCAGTGCTTGTGTGGTGTTGACGTTGTTGGTTGGTCGGTTGCTTGCTTGCTTGCTTGCTTGGTACTACTGTGTGCTTCTTGTTGTTATGCCCCTCGTCGTCCCCACCGTCGACGTTGTCGCTGCTGCGGCTGCTGCGACGCCGTCGGTCGGTTTGTTGGTTGGCCGTGCCTGTCGTCGTAGAGCTTGTTCCGTAGTAGCGGGGTGATGAAACGAACGCAAACTTTTGAGATATACATAGCATTACATACACCCAAGAAGGGTAATGGCCGCCGCGCACAGCTAATAACGCAAACCCGCAGACGCAGTGGGACATCTAGACGAATGAATAGCGACAGCGGCGGCACGATGTAAGGGGAGACGTGCGAGCAGAATGAATAGTAAACTGGGAGGATGGATGAGAGCCGGGCAAGGAAAAGGATGGGAGAGAATACCGAGCCTTACTTGTCGCGGAAGCCTTTCCCTGACTATCGCAAGCCGATTGATGTAGACACGCAGAGACTCTGCTGTACATTCCTGCGCGGGTCTATGCTCTCGTCTCCAGTGTAGACCGGAATCGTTCGTGTCCGATTGGATAAATTCCGTTTCATCACAAAAAAGCAAAAATTCGTTATCATGCCATGCCGTAGAGCTGTGACGATCTAGGAACTCTTGGAGGGAAATACGCGACGCGTATCAAGCGGAAAGCTTCAGAATCACGGGAGGAACTAGAAGCATCTACATACGATGAGAGCGAGTCCACCCTCCGATGCCACAGAGTAGATACGGAAGACCTTTCCACCGAACTCCAGGCTTCCTCGTATCCGTCGTCTGCTGCACCGTCGCAGAACTTGGGGCGTTGCCGGATGTCGTCCCTGCGAACCAGAATGCAGGTCACTCTCCTGAAAGGTCGCGGAATTATTGGCCTACGGATTGATGCTTAACTTTCGATTCTATTTAACGTCCGCGCTATCGGAGCTCTGGTGCACAATTCGAATTCTCGGCTCCCGACTGATATGAGCGGGGGCAAGCTCAGAATTCCTCGGCTCTGAGCAACCGACGGCACGGGTCTTCAGAAGTATAGGAAGAAGAAGTTTCACAAGACTTCGGAAAAAACCCCCCTCAGCGCCGTCGTTCGGACGATAAATATGGAGCATCTTCGGCTTGGATAGCATCCAGCGCAGCGCTCCTTCCGTCTTCATCACATTCCATCATGCTCCATACAAGCCATTTGAAACTCGGGGTCGGCAGACATTCCCCGGATTCGCAATCGGTGTTGAACCGGCGGCGCGCCGCGGTCCGGCGATGGCCAAGTTCCAACGCCCCGGCGGCGTAGCGCTCGAACCGCTCCCTGGCAGGGACTCGAACTCGGATGTGATTTTGGAGCGAGTGCTGAGGCGACAGGAGTCCCATCTCGATGAATTTCCTGTAGTTATTTGCGCAGCCAAGAATTTCCCCAAAAAACGTACCCTCTCCTTCCCGGAAAATTGTAGGTCGGGTCTCGGAATCAGCTGCTCGTAGGGCTCGCTTCATACGATTTAACTCATTAGATGCAATACCAAGCCTGACCTTTACTCACATCAGCAACCCGATGCGACTCGTGCGAAAACCGAGGTTCTTTCCTCAGGCGTATTGCCAGTGCGCTTGGGCGCCGAGCGCGGAGTCCCTCCCTCAAGAGGTCTCGTCAGAGGGACGTGTCGGTTTCACTGAAAATCATAATAAATCTTAGGGGAGCCCCGAGAGCAGGGTGGCTCTTCAAATCTCTTCGAGTTGTCCAGCCTCGGACGTAGACGGGAAATTGCTGATGGAAGTCGATTGCTCGATCCGGTGAAGGAGTACTCATAGTCGAGCTCCAGGCGTCATCCTCTCAACAGTCCGAAGGTTTTCTCGGAGAAAAAAAGCTTCAGCTGGTACCTCAGTTCCGAGACAATCGGTCGCATCCGATGGGACGATGATCTGCTGAGACCATGGCCTGCTCCGCTGATCACACTGAGGAATGAAATAC
>NW_003804579.1:0-1031 GCF_000255335.2 Galendromus occidentalis
CCGCTCCTCTCCGAAGCCGCGCTGACAGGGATGAATGGTGAAGCAACCAAAGGAGATTCCCTCAGTCCAATATAATGACAGTGCGGATTCTGGTAATCGACTTGGTTTTCGGTGAAATCGAAATTCTTGATGTCGTTCATTCCCGAAACGGGAACTTCGACTTTCAGTGGAAAGTAGTGGACACAATTGCCGGCGGGGGCGGCCGATGGCGGCTCCTGTTCATTTTGCGGCAATCCGAGGAGCTCTTCGTCAATCCCATCATTAATCAATTCAATCAACCCATCAATCTCAGAGTTGGAGAAACGAGACTCCGTGGGCTTGATTTTTTGGACGCGCGGGGATGATCATTCATTCCTCAATAAATTATAGTTAACTCGAACACATCGTGGATACGGCTCTCCTATTTTTTTAATTTGGATCTGATATGTCGAACAAACGATTCGAGGCGGGATCGAGACCCATGTCATCGGCGATGACTTCTCAATAAGGCGGATTGCTCCGACGAGACTAGCCGACAAACGCTGCTAAAATGGATGCGTCCGTCTCTCGGAGCATATCGTGTATGAGTTCGACACCTGCACAAAGAACTCATATCTCTCATAGAATTACAGATAGCTCCGGTGGCGCGACGACCCGTTCTTCGAGAAAATATCTCAAGAAAACATCGGGAGGTGAAATGAAGGTTGCTTGTGAATAATTGCCGGTTGTGGGATAGATTATGAGTCGAGATTAACGGAAAGCCGTATAGGTCTGATTAAGTAATGCGTCCGAGAGAAGAGAGAGGACACGGTTAAGTCGCAGGGTAATTGAGCGTTGGTATCTGGATTGTTGAATGATCAGAGCCGACATTTTTCGATCGTGAAACCGCGCGTGCGTTGCTATCCTTCACTTTCTCTTTTCCGAAATTATGATGATGTGGGATGGACATGGAGTCGATCGAAGAAGAGCATCGGACTCAACCTATCAGAGAGCCCGGGAAAAAAAATTTAGGCTGTTCGGCCGAGGGCCGAATCTAATGTTTGCGTCGAAGA
>NW_003804580.1:0-4161 GCF_000255335.2 Galendromus occidentalis
ACACCGAAAGCGTACTGTTCGCTAAGATGTCAGGGGCGGCGAGATATTGGCACCTAGATCACGGGATGGAGTGTGCGACGTTCGAGGAATGGCAGGCGGCGTTCGAGAAAGCCTACATTCCGAAGGAGAGACAGAGGGAGTTGGTCGACGAATTCTACAGGGGCACTCAGGCCCGGGGCGAAGATGTGGAGATGTATGCGCGGCGCATGGAAAACTTAGGACGGGGACTGAACATCGAACTGAAGGGAATCAAGGGAGTTATACTCACGGGACTGCTCCCGGAGTATTCGTTCATGATCTGCTCGCTGGAGTTGAGAGACCACGAGGACATTACTGGACTTATTCGAGACATCAGCGCGGCCATGGCGCAACATAATAAGCGCTCCACGTTAAGGGCAGAAGTCGAGGGGCGACTGGCGAAGGGCCCGACGTGCTATAACTGCAAGCGGGAGGGGCACCGCCAAGCGGCATGCCCGGAAAGAAGGATCGATCCAAGGGACAGCCGCGGGTACCCAACTCAACCGAGGGGAAGACCGGAAACGTACTACTACCAACCGCAAACCCCCGCTATGCAGGGCAGAGCCCCGCAATACGGAGGGGTTGCAGGGGCGAGCGAGTGGCGACAACCGGTGCCGGCATTGATGGGACCCGAGGTAGGCGTGCCAGCCGCGAGACCGAGGGGAACCGCCGAGCGAACGTCGTACCCAAGAGCGGAGCAGACGACACCGATGGCGCCGTCGGGGAGAAGGCCAATGACTTGCTACAAATGCAATCTTCCGGGGCACTTCGCTCGAGATTGTCGGGAGGTTAGGAGCATTTCGGCGGAACCAACCGTGAAATTCGAACCGATCGATCCCTTCGGCCTGGATGAAGACAAGGGCTTGAAGGCAGTACTCGTGAATGGGCAAGTATGGGCTGCGAAGGTGGATACCGAAGCAGATGTAAGCGTTATCGCAGAGTCAGCAGCGGAGGCTTTGAACCTGAAGATTCAAGCCAGTCCCATCACGTCTATCCGGGGAATTGGGGGCGGGTCGTGTAAACCTGTCGGTCAGGCTACGATTGAGCTGAGAGCAGACGACATGACGGTTGAGAGCGTCCGATTGACGATTCTCCCGAGAAGCGCTATGCCGGTGGATGAGATTCTTTTGGGGAAGGATTTCCTGGATAGGGGAATGGTGACGGTTTATTGCGAGGGTCAGTCATGGATTCTGAGGAGGGAGGCATTGAACGAGATCTCCAAATTCGTCCCGAAAAAGGAAGCGAGGGCCCAGCTGAAGGCCGCAGAAGAGGTGAAGTTGCAACCGCGATCGATTTCATTCATCGAAGCTCAGACCGAAGAAACAGAAAATGGATTAGTCGTTTTGGAAGATGGTCCGGATGAAGCGGCGATCTGCCAAATGCAGGAAGAGAAGTTAGTGATTCCGGGGATGAACGTTGGTCAGGAAGAGGTCCACATCAGAGCGGGATCCGTCGTGGCGGAAGGAACGCAGATGGGAGAAGGGAGTGTCTTCGAGCATAAGTGGAAGGAAGCTGAGGTGAATCGCATCGAGGGGGACGCTCCAGATGACCAACCGGAGATCACACTTTCCGATATCACGATCGGGGAGAACGTACCGCAGGCGTATCGGCAACAGTTACCTCAATTATTGAATCGGTACCGGAGCGTAGTCGCGAAACCCATGAAGGAGCTCGGTAGGACAGAATTGAGGGAGTTCGAGAAAGAAGAAGTCACCGATAGTCATCCTGTGCGATGCAAGCCGTACCGGCTGTCAGCACTGGAAAGGGGAGCTCTGAGCGAAATTCGGCGCAAAATGAGAGACTACGTGAAGTTCAATCTACAAGCGTGCCTGGATTTTATTTTCAACAAAACGGCGACGAGGAAGCAGGATGGAGTGTGCAATCCGATCAGACCCGAGAGGAAACCCCCCGGAAAGATTTCCATCGATCATCTGGGGCCCTTACCAGCGTCTTTTGGTAATCAGCACCGACCAGCGAAAGAACTACAGGGAGAAATCATCAAGAAGCTGGAAGAGAGTCAGGACCGATACGCGTACTGCTACGATCAGAAGAGAAGACAGCACTATCTCCGCTTTTCTGTAGGGGATGTGGTGGCTGTGAGTGGTTTGCCAATCCACACCGGGCGGCCAACGAAACTGCAGCCGAAATACAGGGGTCCATTGGTCATAACTCAAGTCTTGCCTAGGGATACTTATAGACTAGTTCAGCTAGGGGATAAATATTATACCTGTACTGCCCACTGTTCTCAATTGAGATGGTATCGAGTGCATAACGAGAAAGCAGATAACGCGATACCGTTTCCCGAGATTCCAGAAGATCGGCTAGAAGCTTATCAAGCATTCGTTCCGAGCGAGCCCGTGCGCAGAGAGACGGAGATCCCGTCCGCTGAAGATACTGCGGAACCCGAGACCGCAGCAGGGGACAGTGAATCCGTCCGAGAGACAGGCGAATCTGAGACACTCGAACAGTTGGACGAGATTCTGGAGACAACGGAGCTGAGGTTCGGAGAGGATTCCGAGCATCAGGAAGAGGAGGAGTCGTTTGGAAGAGTAGACAAGCCCGAAGAAATCGGGGAATCTACACGAATGAAGGAAAGCTCTATCCCGTCAAGGAGGTCAGCCGATGTCGTGGATACTTCTTCGTCGTCAGAGTCATCAGGGGAAATCCAGATTCCTGAGACCCAACGATGTATCCGGATCCAGAACCACGGAAAGAACCGAATGATCTGAATACGGCCATAATGGAATCCTCAGGCGCGGGATTAGGGAGAGATCACCCGCCACCTAGACGTTCTCGGAGAGCGAAGTCTTTCAGGGGTACTCATTCGAAGTAGCTGGCGGGGACGCCACTAGGGTAGCGTGTACGAGCGTAGCTAAACGAGAGAAATTCAGTGTTCCAATCCGTGTCAGTGAGAAATGTTAGGTAGGGGCTACGAGTCCGCTGGAATAGAAGCTCGACCACCTAGGTAGGGGTTCGACCGTTGTTCGGAAGTTACCCGACGATCCGTCTGTAAGGGGCTAAGCACGCTAGAATTTCTGGCTAACTGATCAGGAGATCAGATCGGTAGCGAGGGCCGAATGTAATGAACCGGGGATGTCGCGGAAGCGCGTTGAACGTCGTGCACGTCTGTACGCACAGAACATCCGAGCGGGGCAAGTGTCGGCCAAGTCAGTCTGAGAGAAGCGAGCGAAGTGTACGCACGAGAGCGGTCGAGGCGACCGATCGAGTGCCAAGATTCGTGGAGAAAGAATGAACTGTGCCGTTTCGCCCCAATAGACTGTTTTCCCTGAGCTAGCTGTAATCCCAGCCAAGTCCCCAACCGTCTCTATTATATACCCTAACGGGCAACGTACTCTCAATGGATACTCGGGCTCTTTAAGAAGCCGGAATCTTCCCTGAGTGCCATGCGGCACGCTGTACCAGGAGGATGCCGTGCGCGGTGCCCTCCGAGTATAGCCGACGTCTTTGTCCGGGGCCCGCATATATCGGTACGCCAGCAGCTCGGAAGTCCTTACGCTCATTGTGGAGCTCCGGGGAGAGCACTTCAAGGACATGGAAGGCTTGGGCTCGGAGGATTCAGCGTGGGGATGCGCCTCACTGGTTCATAACCGGTACACAAGTACCGGATGATACCGAATACCGACAAGCGCCGGTACTGGCGGAAAATACGGGTTTTGGACTTTCAATTGTGAGCCCAAGGTTGAACTCAACGGATCGAGCCTCGCTCCTCGAAAAGGGTAATCATGAGTAAGAAATCTCGAGGAGGGTGATTCTAGAGAACAGGGGCGGGTCTTCGACCGGGATTCGGCATGATAAGGGATTCTCGACGCTCGCCACCCGGAGAGTTTTCATGAAGCCCGTTTCTATGATCGTCTACGATTTATTGAACATCCTGACTGAGATACCCTTTCCGCGTGAGATTCACGCTGTATTCATAACAAGATGAAGGGTATTTCCAGTAATTCAGCCTTTAGCTCTCTCACACTCAGTCAGTTGGCACGAGCTCATTCAGTGCCGTCGGTATTCCAAGTTGCGCGCTTCGCCTCGCATATCCAGAGCAGCCTTGCTCGGTCTGTTTTCTTCCCGTAGAATTCGTCTGCTACCTTCAACACCTATACCGAATCCTACTACGACTCTTGGCTT
>NW_003804581.1:0-10060 GCF_000255335.2 Galendromus occidentalis
GCCTTAGCAAAACTGGGGTGCATTTTGTTGCCAGTTGAGCTTGAACTCGACTCGTTTCGAGACTGACTGCGAACCAGCTCCGACGACGATTCGGTCGGAATTTGGGGATTATGAGAGGATCCCGGTAAATCATGCTGAGACACACCCGCAGAGGTAGAGTCATCGACTGCACTTGTCGAAGCTTGAACCTTGAGCTCGCAGACATTTCCAACCACCGTCGCGCCGACGAATTCGGTTTTCGGGTACAACGCGGAACGCGGAGAGACACTAATTTGCGGATTCCCCGGTTCGTTGTTCAGAGGCGACGCATCTGGCTCTGGATGTACCGAGGTCCCGGCGAGCACTTCGTTCGTTGGTGGAAGAGACGTGTCTTCCGCGACGGGGAACAGCCTGGAAACGCTCTGAGGATCCAGAACCGCCCACTTGTGTTGGACTGAAGGCGTCGTAGAAAGCTGATGGTCTAGACTTGTCGATTGGAGCGGACTGCCGCAGCCGATGGTGAAGTATCGGGACTCACTGCAGACGAGACAGGGATATTTACGGCCGGATCGACCAGCTGAGACTCGACGATCTCCCCTGACGCTCGCAGGTGATCATACAATTCATGAAGATACATCAACGTCGAATCCATCAGATCTTCTGTGTTGACTTCGTCTTCCACCGAGACTTCTTGAGCAGCACGAGCGGCAACAACGGCTCTTCGATTACCGACCTCCAAGAGGCGCTCCTTGAGCGGTTGCAGAGCAGCTAAGTATTGTAGAATCCGGCTGCTCAAAACCTGCTTTTCGGAAGCGAGCTCGTGGATCTTGATAATTTTTTGATGATATACGCTCAGTTTGTTCTGCAGGTGCTGAGACGTACTGTTAAGATCCGTGAGCTCTTCGAGAACTGAAGCGTAGGAAACGTCGAGCTGGAGATCATGGTTTCCGTCAGCGATGGCACCTGATCGTCCGATTCCTTCGAAGTTCCGAGAGCATCCGAATAGGAGCCCTCCGGCGAACTTCCAGGCGGCTGACGAGAAGCCATAACTGAAAGCGTTGAGCGTTGTGCGGCGTGATAAGCCTAACGACGTAGAGCACCAAGCACCGCACGAATTTCTGGCGAATGAGTTTCGCTCCACTTCTGACACCAAATGTTGTCTCGCACCCCTCCGACTACCATATGGATATTGAAGACACTGTAAAATCCTGAAATGGCACGGTAGGGCGGACGGTGGACTGGATGATTCGTGGACCCCGGAGTAGACCTCCGTGCGAGTCCGATCACCACGAGTAACTACCTCTGTTCCATGATGGCGACCCATCACCGAACTCTCGACGACGAAGTTATGCGCCGCGCGTAACTGTAGGTTTCCGTCCTCCGTACACCGTCCCGTGATATATTTATTGAACCTCCTTATGGAAGATTATATCAGTTTCATGCAGAATATCATATGTTTTATGCTGATTTCCGAGGAGCTCAACGACCATGTATGACGTCCGAGCTCCGAGCGCAAACCGGCAGGGTTCGCGACAACACCCATCATGGAACGCGCGAATGTCATTTTGCGGTTAGGGGAGGAGGTGACCGTACAGCTGTCCAACGGCAACCGAATCGTGGGAGCTTTCTGTGGGGAAGCCATGGTTGCCCTAGGCTCCGACGTCGGACCTCTTGTGCGACATCGGAACCAAATGTGGAAGAGATCGACCGGTGAGTGTTGGCCCGATGGGCACTCCGTTTTCCAATAGAGGTCCTTTCAAAGAATCCGAAATGTTCTCCGGGTCACTCCCTCTCGTTCTATCGGAGTCATCGAGCGCGAGAAAGTTTCTCCCTGCGGGGGAGAGGTTAGAGAACTTTCCCTGTTTTGTGTCTCTCGTCATGGAGGTCTTACGCCTCTCTCCGCCCCTGAGCCTTGTAGGCTTGTCTTGAATAGAGAATCACGAGCCTCGCAAGCATGTGTAGCCGTGCCGTCGTACCGGTTCAGGGGCACCATTTCCGGCGGTGGCAACCATTAAAATGTAACATACCAAGAGGATTTCGCACGCGAAATGAAATCCGAGGATGGAATTCTTGAGTAGGGGCGCCATCCTTGAGAACCGCCTCGGGCGCCATTCTTCCACGTCGAGCCAGTGCCGAAGAAGACAGAGGATGGAGTCTGCGCTTCCGTGAATATCGTGCCTCAAGGCGCTGGCCAAGTTCAGATCTTCATGATCAGATCCCCTCAGACTTTCGAATACGCGGTACTTATGGCCGTCTAAAATCCCAACACTATTCTGAAATCCCAAAAATTCAGGATGAAAAGGAAGAACAAGATCGGTGAAGTTGATAAGTTGATACGTTTAATCGTCCCCCCGAGTTGAAAGAGATCATATGCGCATGATGCATATCCGAAGAGGGGTGAGATTCTTCGGTGTCCACACACCATAAATGAATGAGCTCCAGAATAGCCCGATCCCCCCCTCAGTTATTGTTTCGAATAATCTCTCTTGATTCCGATATTTGCTTCGATCGGATCGCATACCATAGATGAACGAATTTCGGAATTGCCTGAAGAATGCGCTAAGCTTTGGGTCCTGCGTATGGAATCCGAGAGGGGTGCGAGCGGGATTCTTCGAAGTCTGGGCGAGGGCAAAAGAGTATGACCGGAGAGGGTTGCGAGCGGGTATATTAAGCGCGAGCTGAAGACCACCAAATTCATAATTGCCGAACGAGTGATTGCAGTTCATACTCATCCTCGGATTCCCTGAGGAAGTTGACGCCGGAGTATTGTGACTCATTTCAGAGTTTGCCAACAGAAGATCACATCACCAACAAGTAAGTTTCATTCAAGTCTAATTTGATATTCTGAAGATGATCGTACTTATTCATAGCTCTTACTGTTAGAAATGATTCTAACGCTCCCCTTTGCTTCCTTGCAGGATGAGTCTTTCAAGTTTCCCTAATGAGCTGCTCACGCTCATCGCTCAGGAGCTTGACATCACATCCCTGATGGCATTCGAAGAGACAAATCTCCGCATGCGAGAGGTCTCGAAAAACATGCCGTTGGAGACGGTTAAAGAACGAAAGCTGACCGGACCGATTATGAATTACCTGTTTTTGAACGGTTTCAAAACGAATTGCCTCGATCTCGCTAATTGTGATTCTGGGAGGGTTTGCATCTTCGCGGCAGTCTGGTATTGTCGCTATGCCAGATCGATCAACTTGGTGAACACGGGGCTGGAATACGTCGATCTTCTCCATATCCTCGAGAACGTGGAGCGTTTGGAGGAAGTGAGTTTCACCCTGACGTCCCAGACAGACTTTGCCTTGACGCCCAAGAAGGAAGCTCTCTTCGGAACCGTGAAGAAACTCTGCGTCGAGATCTCGCCGGACCATCTCGAAATGGCCCTCCTCCTCGACCTCCTCAACGTCTGCGACTCTCTGGAATTCTGTCCTCGTCAACATCGTCGGTGGAGGCGACTTCCCCAAGGAAGTGGACGAGGACGTACCAGTCTTGGAGGCAGAACGGTGGCGAACGCTTTCGACCTTCATTTGCACTTGTAAGCTGTCTGAGGACGACAGAGCACACAAGTTGCTCCTTGAACGCGTCTTCGCGAACAAAGCTCCCGAGAAGATACGAGACTGGACGAAGGCCGTCAAAGACTGTTTTGTATACGAAGCCGGGAACTTCAATGGAATGGCTCCGATCGAAATCGCTGCGAAACTCAACATTCTGCCGAAGATTCATCGAGTCAGGATCGAAGCGGAAGACACCGAACTGGATGCATTCCAATCGCCTTGGGGCAATCCTCGATCCCTCCTAACCGAGTCAGGCTCGCAATTGTTCGCCCTCAACTTTCATGATCTGAATCGGTGTTTGACAAGCACGCTTGTCGAACTGGATTACAGCGACTGTCACGGTGATCTGCAGCGGCTCGACCTGGTGACTTTGGCTCCTTCGCTGGAGGTTCTCGCAATCCCACTCTGCGCCTTTGCACCGCGACGATTTATCCTCGGTCGCGGACGGTCCACGTGCCATCTTCGGACAAGTTCCCGGACACGTTCACGGGTCTTCGACTGAAGAAGTTGATCGTGAGAGGGCCGAAACACCAAACCAGCTGCATCAAGATGCTCCGGTTCCCGGAAGAGCCGAAGAGCACCTCAACGCCACCCAAGTGCGAATGCCTCATCAAGGACGGTTGGTATCGCTGTGACGGCTGCGATCAAATCATCACTGCAGCGTCTTTCCCACCGCTCAGAGGTCTGACGAGCCTCAAGGAAGTGATTTTCGACGACGTCAAGATGGACGACACTGCGTACGAGAGCATGGTGAGCCCAAACCTTGAGAAAGTGAGCCTGAACCTTCGCGAGAAAAGTTCCTATGGTGGCCTCGGCAGTTTATTTGAAGGATGCCCGAAGCTCAGGAGCTTCAAACTCGAGGGCCGGCGCCTCCCAGTGGAGTCGAGAGAGTTGTGGACCGGCTTGACCGAAGCTCGAGTGGAGGTTCTTTGCCTCGGAACAAAACTCCCGCAACAAAGCCCGGTTCGTGTCACTCGAGAGCAGATGGCCACGATACTCGGAAACTCGGAAGTGGTTCATCTGCACAACTTCTCGGAAAAGTTCGTGGACATCATGAAAGTCCACTTTCCTTTTTTGGAACGGATATCGCAAGGGAGTGGAAGTCTCGCCGTCAACGAGAGAACTGCCGATGACGGGGTCAGAAGAGGCAGATCGAAGGCCTTCTTCCCTGGACGCGGTGCGTGCTGTGGGGAGAGCTTCGTTGGCGTTGTGAAGCCGGAAGGCTGGCAGTGAAGTCGACTCCATCATCATAGGTATTATAATAGGTGATCTCATATATTGTAAGTTTTTGATGCTTTGGTCAATCATTGCTCATTGTTAGGTAGGCCGGCTCCCGACTGTTGAGACGATGCTGAATAAATTAGTAAAAGTACCCGCAATAGAAACTCTTCTTTTTCCAAAGGTGATAGCGATGGAGATTCGACTTCCTTGCTGGAATTCAGTCAAGGAACTGAGGTTTGATCATCCTCATATACCGTTCAGTTCCTCAGATAAGAGAGATCTTTTTCGGTGGGCGTGGGTGGAGATTCAGAACCAGCTAAGAGAAGCTGGGCCGGAATCAAACTCCGACAGGACGGGGATGAGTGCAATTTCCTCGAGGGAGCTTCCGTGCAGCCCAATTTTCCATGCATTCGGATTCTCTGGTCTGATAGAACGACTCCGTTCACGCTCCCCAATCGAGTCCATGTCGCTGAGTCTTGAGTCCTACAACCAACGCTCCGGGCAATTTTCTTATCTAGACAATCTATGCCTGAAAGCCAGATCAAGAGGAATGAACCCCATAGACTCTCGTATTTTTCATGATATGCCCTACGTGGGTACGATGACGCGAATAGCAGGTGATTAGACTTTATTATAGATCATGATCATGCCTCAAATTGTTGGTCGCGGACATGAGCTTCCCTTCGAAGAAAACTTATGAGCTCCTGCTCGATCCAGGGGGAATTCCGACATGCTTGTCTATCCTTGAGATGGTAGAGACCTTTTTTTGGTGGAGCAGCTCGTGGAGGGGTTACCCAATAATTCTCGGAAGGAACTGCGACTGCGAAAACGGGGAGGGCCACTGAGGGGAAGATAGAAGGTAAAAAAGCGATAGGAAGAACAAGCTTTGACGCACCACCCAGAAGGGTGAGGAATGAAACTAGAGCGTGGGGCTCATGTAAATAATACCCATTCGAAAAACCTGAGGCTCTTTACCTTGACAGAGAGAGCGGGTGGCATTGCATTCGAAGAGTTTAGGATCATACGTTGAAGGGGAGACATGAGGGGGAAGGGCATTCCATAGACGGGTTGTGCGGAAGGAAAAGGTGGAGCCGAAATGAGCAGTTCGATTGGAGAAAAGCTGCTTGGTACTCTTCCTGGTTACACGGTCGGCCGAAATAGGAGGAACGAGGGGAGAGATTTCATCTGAGAATTTTCCATGGAAGTATCAATAAAATAGGCAGAGGTCAGTAACGTTACGACGAGAGGATAAGGATTCAAGTGAAGAGGATATGGCTGAATCACCGATGAGACGGATAGCGCGTTTTTTAGTAGAGTCCAGGATAGAGAGGAATGATAGGAGCGGCTTCGCCCTAGATAAACGAGCAGAATTCAAGAGAGAGGCGGATTCGGATTCTATACACCGGACTCTACAAACTGATTCATCACCAGGGAAATAGTGGAGACGCTATCTGGGTAACGTCGACGGGAGAGGATTTTTCAGGATACGGATGGGAGACTGGATGGGAAGACAAAGAAGAGTGGATGGGAGGACAAAGGAGACAGAAGGAATCTGGATGCAGCGGCAATCATTGATCTGTAATCAGTGAGTACTGATGACTGATTACTGACGACTCTTTAATGCAGTCTGAAGAGTGCACGAAATATCGATATGTCTGGTTTTGTCGTAGCTCTACTCATGTACGAGCGGCTTCGGAGTACGTGCTTCCCATGCGCGACTCCTGCAATCGATCATCGTAGTGGGCACCGCCGGAGACTTATCTGAATGATTCTAGCATGATAATCCTGCGCAAGAAGTTCCAGTTACGCCAGATCGCGCCCTTAATCCTTCAGGAATCTCAGTCAGCGCGGATGAACGTTTTGACCTGAAAACGTCTTTAGTATGGCTTCAAGGGGTCGGTCGAATGTACTTCGTCCTCTGTGTAACGAAATTTGTCCAACTAAGGAGGCGTATAACGTCGCTTGTTCGGCACGGATTGTGTTCTCGTTCGTCGAAAATTTGCTTTTATTTAACATCTTATGGTGTGAAGAACTACTGGTGGTAAATCAACAGAGGTTTCTACGATTTGATTCTGGCGGAGTTAGGTCGTCGTTCTGGACATCCTCCATAGCTTTGAAAGGACCCCTCAGAAGCTCGAATATACGCATAAATAACAGTTTTCCTGGTCGGTGAATAAGAACCCGATGACTTGTCACAGGCAAAAAGATAGGCCAAGATGGAGCGCACCCGATAGAGTATGGATTCGAGTACAGGACACCGAGGAGGGTGCCAAGCTGGGCAGAAGTCACACCTTATCGACCCAACCCGACATAGTGTCTGCTTTTCTGTACTCTGTACAGATCTAGCTCCAAGCCTCTTTCCCTCATTTGGTTTCCGACGACGATGTACCAAATATATCACTTCTGGCGAATCGCAATTTCCACGGCGGCGGCGGAGTGTCCCTAAGCTAGAGGGAGTATTCTCTTCGCGTTCATGTTGTCTCATCCGCAGTCCTCAAGATGAGGCTGGAGCTCGAAAGTTGGAAACGAACGGCGTATAGAAACACGAACGGCCCGGCTAAGGAAGCGAACACTAATGCCAACTTGCTGAGCATGGAGCGCGCCGTGAAGGAACAAGGGATGTCGCTTTCGTCCTTCTCCCTCCAGATAGAAGTCAGACGTGCATCGCCTAGATCCAAGCCCTTGTGACAGAAGAATGAACGAATGATTCAAATAAACTATTGATCTCGGGGCTCGGGGCCCATTTCGTTCAAGACTCCTCTTCGGAGACCCCTTATAGCTCGAAATATTTTCGAGAAATCGGTACACTGGATTTTCCTTTGTTGAAGAGTTGGCTATGTCACAGGCACGCCAACGGAGGCTTCCGGCACAATCTGTCATCCCTATAGAGATCCATCGGTAGCCACGGAAACTAGATTAAGGTTCCCGTACCTAATGTTCTCTTCGCGAAGATTCTCGCTTCGGAGATTCATGGGCCCCCCTGGGGAGGATTAGGAAGACGTTTTCACGCCGACTCTACGGTACTGTCGTAGACATTACCACCGTGAATTTTTCCCTCGATTCGAAGCTCTCCGAGGGAGAATCTTGCCGAGAACCGGAAGGGCCATCCTGCTTCATGACACCGAACCGCACCGCCGTGCGAAACCGACGTAAGATTTAGTGGGATCTCTGGAGTCGTATTCCGAATCCAAATGTCATAATCTCCCGGCTATGATCGACGGAGTCATCATCTCTCCGCGATGCTGGGACAGAATTCTCGAATCAACACTTCCTGGATTTTGAAGAGATACGAGTGACCTCGGATTCATGGTTCGTTCGCAAGAACAGCCAGCAGCTGAACAGACTGTAATATCAGCAGCATGGATCGCATCCGACGACTTCAGCATTTCGGTTTTGCGATAGGGAAGAATGCTCTCAAAAGAAACCTGCCTGATTTAAGAGCTCCAGGAGGCTGTATGCCGATCGTGAGGATATTCGCTTGATAACCGATCGATGGGTAGAATAGGGTGGAATGGCTAACGGGAAAAGGGAATCAGGCTCTCAGAAGCCGAGATCGACCGGCTCATACGGAATCCAGTGCACATAGACAATCTGCTTCTCCCACTTGATTCATCAAACCCCGCGCGTAACCTTCCGTGATACCGATATTCGCTCCGATCAGACCTTCCGCAAACCATTCCCCCGATCCTTCGTGAAAAAGAGATGAGTTACTTCGGTGTCCACATACCATGAATGAATGAGCTCCGGAATAGCCTGATTCTACCCCCTCAGATTTTGTTTGGAGTAATCTTTCGTGATTCCGATATCAGCCCCGATCGGATCCCATACCATAGATGAGCGAGTTTCGGAATTGCCTGAAGAATGCGCTGAGCTCCCGGTCCTGCGTATGGAATCCGAGAGGGGTGCGAGCGGCATTCTCCGAAGTCTGGGCGAGTGCAGAAGGGCATGACTGGAGAGGGTTGCGAGCGGGTATATTAAGCGCGAGCTGAGAACCACCGAATTCATAATTGCCGATCGAGTGATTGCAGTTCAAACTAATCGTCGGATCCTCAAGGGAGTTGACGCCGGAGTATTGTGACTCATTTCAGAGTTTGCTAACAGAAGTGAAGAAGATCACATCACCACCAAGTGAGTTTTATTCAAGTTTAATTTGATATTCCGAAGATGATCGTACTTATTCATAGCTCTTACTCAAAAGAATGATTCTAATTCCTCCCTTCGCTTCCTTGCAGGATGAGTCTTTCAAGTTTCCCTAATGAGCTGCTCACGATCATCGCTCAGGAGCTTTTTTTTTAGAGAGGGGGGGAATCCGTAACCGGACACCGGGACCGGTCCGCGGACCGCAAGCCGCTAGTGTGGGCTTTTCACCGCACTAAAACCCTGAAACCTCTCTGCCTGATCGTCCGGGAAATCAGGAAGTGTTGAACTTCCTTCGAGATTACTTCCGGTCCGAACTAGGCGCCTCTGTCACTCCCTCTCCTATCTTCCGGTCACTTCAGCTCTCTGCTGTCTTCACGCAGCTCGCTACTCTGGTTGTTGTGTCCTGCTGCTGCTTCTTGCAGTTCGTCGGCCCAGGGCTCCTTTTCTGCTTAAGATGAGTCGGAACGCCTTGGTAATCCTTTCCCAATCTTCCTCGGACTTGAGCATGCTTCTGGCCATTGCCGGAACGCTGTCTTCTGTGATCGAGGCTCTCTGAGCCGTGCATCTGAGAATCGTGTGGTCGACGTCGTCCGTAGTGCCTACATCGCAGTACAAGCAGGCGTCCCCGGGAGAGATCTTGAATCTATGCAGGTATTTTTGGAAGTTCCCGTGACCGGTGAGAACCTGGGTGCTATAGTAATCAACCTCTCCGAAAGGCCTCTCGTACCTACCATCTTTTGAGGTCCGGTATACAATTGTATGTCCATCTCCCCTTCGACTCCTCTTGCCACTGCTGCTGCCATTCGTTCAGTGTTTCTTCTCGGATCTCCTCCTTGTTTCTCGCTTCCGGATTCCAAACCTCCGGCTCAGAGGATTCTTCGACGTTCCGGCGGGATCGATTTTATCTCCATTCCTTCTGGAGATTTAGGAGCTTCTGTCTTCCTCCCGAAAGCAGCGTCCAAGGAGGCGTTCTTGCTATGGCCAGCGCTGCTGCCTTCGACACTGTCCTGTAGCAGCTTATGATCCTAACGGCAAGGGTCCTCTGTGTTCGGAGGAGTGCTTCTCGATGCTTCACCAACCGTAATGCGATCGGACTCCACACCGGTGATGCGTAGAGCGCTATCGATTCCGCGACGGTGGCGATCAATCTGCGTTGATTCTC
>NW_003804581.1:10080-12854 GCF_000255335.2 Galendromus occidentalis
CATAGCTGCCTTTCCTGGCGATTCAACGGTCCACCAGTACGCCGGCTTCTATGCGTCAGGTGTCTAGGGGCTGGCGAGCACGACCGGCTGCAGACTTCGCTGAGGGCGTCGATGATCTTCGTCTCGTTGATAGGGGCTTCACTTCTCAGTAGCTCGCTGCACTTTTCGTCGATTATCGCGTGGAGTGTCTTTTTGTAGGTGTGTCTTGAGATGTGTCGCTGTCTTTCAGGGGGAGCGTCCGGGCCGTTTAGACCGGGTATAGAGAGCTCGAATTCTATATATTGGTGATCGCTCAGCGACTCTATATCCTCGTTGACTCGCCATTTGTGGATAAGCTGAGCATGGGTAGTCAGTGTTATATCGATAAAACTCTGGGCTTCTCCTCTTCTGAAAGTTGGCGACGCCCCGTCGTTGCTGATCATCAGACCGATCCTCGCGGCCATCTCCTCGAGCTCTCTGCCTCTCCACGAAGTCTCCTCTCCGCCCCAGGAACTTGATGCGGCGTTGAAGTCTCCAGCTATGATGATTCTGTGTCTAGGATATACCCTGGCCAGGCTTTCGATAGACCCCAGATACTCCACGTTCCAGCGTGCTGTTTGGCGAGTAATAGCAGCTGAGCACCAGGGCTCGTTTGGCCACCTCTATTGATGTGATTGCTCTCACCGCTGCTCTATCCGTGACAGGGAGAGGTGTGCTTGCTCCTGTCACCCAGAGCGACGTATCTCCTTCGTCATCCGCAGTCAGCCTTCGTCCCTTTTCTTTTTAGCTTCAGAAATCTTCCTATTAACTTCGCTCAATATACACGAGTCTATCTGTTCTCGCCGAACTCTTTCTTCTAGGGTCGCATGGGCGGCTCTGGCTCGGTGGAGATCTATCTGTACGACTTTAGGCGTCATCATTCAGACTGGATGGTTTGTTCTTCTTCGTCTGGACTGTGACCCAGGCTGCTGAGTAGATGTCTTTCGTCGCTGGGCTTTCCGCTAGTTGTGGGACCGGTCCGGTCGGTTTCGTTTTGAAATTTCCGGCCTGGTCGAGGTTCGTCGGTGCTCGCTGGGCCTTCTTCATACTTTCAAGCGTCTCCCTGAACACTGGGCACGCGGGAGAGTACGCTGTGTGTCCCGAGGCCTTGCACTTATGGCAGTGTTGCTCCATCGCCTGGCACTCTCTGCCGATATGACCTTCCGTGCCGCATTTGTAGCATCTTCGAGGTTTCGCGTCTCTTCCGCATCCCGCTGCGAGGTGACCGACTTCTTGACATCTGTAGCACACCGGTACGGACTTCCATTCTCTAAGCGTGCAAGTCTGCCATCCGATTCGCACCTTACGGACTTTGGAAAGTGTCTCAGCGTCGTTCTTTCGAAGTCTGAGGAGAGTGCTTCGGTCCCCTGCTTCACTGCATCGGATGCTCTCTACCTTGATGTCATCTTCGTCGTGTAGGTTCAGCGTCCTTCGAATGACGTTTTCGACCTCTTTTACGGTGATAGTCGGGTCGGGATTGTAGACTCCGACGGTCGCCGATAAGGGAGGTTTCCTCACTGAAGTTCCGAGCTGCATTTCGGTAGAGATGTAGCTCGCTAGCCTTGACTGTGCTCCCTTCTTCGTTCTTTGGCTTGCAGGCTGAAACCTTCTTGAGTCTGCTTGACGCTCTGCATATCGACTCCTAGCTCCTTCGGATCCAATCTCTCCTTGAGCTTCTTGAGTACGTCCGCGAAGCTTTGCATTCCAGTTTCCACCAAGACGGCTCCTTGCAGGTTCCTCCGTTTCGGCTGATTATTCTGTTGGCTCTTCAATGATTCCTTCGATTTCTTCGCTTTCACTGAGATCTCAGCCTCGGAACGTACGTCGTTGACGACCCAGCAGGCATCCGCGATTCTGCGAACGGTATCGATGTTGCCATTAGTCGGAATCTGGATCAGCGTTTTTTCGTCTGTGTCCATATTCATCTCTTTGACCTTTTCCGCTACTCCTTGTATTGCTTCGGCGAGGTCTACAAGATTCGAGCCTTGTTTGATCTTCGCGACGACCAGCGTTCTTCTCTCTCCAGCCGGTTCCGCTTCCCCGCCTCTCCTTACGGCGGGGCGTCGTGCCGTCGGCCTGGTTTGAGAGCCAGGACCTGAACCTTGGGACCTCTTTGAAACCGACAGAAGCCAACCCTGATGTTGAATTCGTCGTTCTGGCCCCGCGGGGTCCTCCAGAAAATACCTATTGCTCGGCGGGAAACGAGGAGCTTCTTCTGAGTCCATCCCGAGCTGCCGTTTTCGACCCCAAGCGTGTGCTCCGAGAAATTCAACGTCAGCTCTGAGATATCTGAGTTTTCTCCTCGACTCTTCCTGTAGGTCTTCGCACCGCTTCTCGAGGTCCAGCCTCTGGTTCGCGAGGTCGTCAAAGGCGTCCCGGACCATCGACAGGATCTCCTTTTCCAGAACGTCGGTCTTCGTTATGAGCTGTGCCGTGATTATTTTGATCTCCTTCGCTGTCGTTTGCATCTCGATGGCCTTCATCCTGGTGACTCTTCCCCGGATGTGCTCATCAATCCTCGACCTGATCTTGACTTCGATCTCTTCGAAGGGGTCAGTTTCCCTCTGTCGCTTCTCCTTCCCGTCCTCGCCCGGACTGATGTCTTTCCGCTTGCATGCCGTCCGGATATTGGTTTCTGCGCTCGGAAGGAGTTCCTTTGTCTGTATCATAGGTTTCTTCGCGATCGACAGCTTGGGTGTCTCCGCATTGAGGATGGCCCTGTTCGCGGCCGCCGTGAGCGCTCTGGCGAGACCAGG
>NW_003804581.1:12874-34642 GCF_000255335.2 Galendromus occidentalis
GAGGCTCTGCTCGCTTCGCTCAGTTCTCCT
The DNA here is from genome assembly GCF_000255335.2 of Galendromus occidentalis. Lineage (NCBI taxonomy): Eukaryota > Metazoa > Arthropoda > Arachnida > Mesostigmata > Phytoseiidae > Galendromus > Galendromus occidentalis. Next base: position 12,905 of record NW_003804581.1, read on the forward strand.
GATGCCGAGGCAGACTTCTGTTCAGCTTTGGTCTCTCGGGGCAGTCCTGATCCCGGCATTTCTTCGCCCCCCGGAGAGTCGCCTCCTTAAAGGCCTCCCGCGGGAGTGAAATCGGCTTAGACCTCTGCGAGTCGGCGGTCGGCGCGGCGGACGGTGATCTGTCAAAATCACCTGATCGCCTGAGATACTGCAATGGGGTTTCCAGGGAATTTTCTATGCCCTCCGCGGGGTTCCCTCCAGCTCTTCGACTATGTGTAGTTCGTGTCTCTTCTTTTTGAGAAGTGGTCAGTCACCCGAAGGTGAGGCCGTGGAGGCAACTTCTTTTTTAGCCCCGAAGAGCCGAGTGAGCACCCGGAAAGGGTGGTTTCTCGAGCTCAGTCTCTGCCCCGAACCCCCCTCCTCCGATTCTGACACTCTCTAGCACTCACTTCACGTTTATTCTCTCTATATCCCGTTCCTGCTGGAGCTTTCGCGAAACGCGTCCACTCGCTTGAAACTTCGCGCCTTACCTTCGCTCAGGAGCTCGACATCACATCCCTGATGGCATTCGAAGAGACGAATCTCTGCATGCGAGAGGTCTCGAAAAACATGCCGTTGGAGACGGTGAAAGAACGAAAGCAGACCGGACCGATTATGAAGTACCTGTTTTTGAACGGTTTCAAAACGAATTGCCTCGATCTCGCTAATTGTGAATCTGGGAGGGCTTGCATCTTCGCGGCAGTCTGGTATTGTCGCTATGCCAGATCGATCAACTTGGTGAACACGGGGCTGGAATACGTCGATCTTCTCCATATCCTCGAGAACGTGGAGCGTTTGGAGGAAGTGAGTTTCACCCTGACGTCCCAGACAGACTTTGCCTTGACGCCCAAGCAGGAAGCTCTCTTCGGGACCGTGAAGAAACTCTGCGTCGAGATCTCGCCGGACCATCTCGAAATGGCCCTCCTCCTCGACCTCCTCAACGTCTGCGACTCTCTGGAATTCTGCCTCGTCAACATCGTCGGTGGAGGCGACTTCCCCGAGGAAGTGGACGAGGACGTACCAGTCTTGGAGGCAGAACGGTGGCGAACGCTTTCGACCTTCATTTGCACTTGTAAGCTGTCTGAGGACGACAGAGCACACAAGTTGCTCCTTGAACGCGTCTTCGCGAACAAAGCTCCCGAGAAGATACGAGACTGGACGAAGGCCGTCAAAGACTGTTTTGTATACGAAGCCGGGAACTTCAATGGAATGGCTCCGATCGAAATCGCTGCGAAACTCAACATTCTGCCGAAGATTCATCGAGTCAGGATCGAAGCGGAAGACACCGAACTGGATGCATTCCAATCGCCTTGGGGCAATCCTCGATCCCTCCTAATCGAGTCAGGCTCGCAATTGTTCGCCCTCAACTTTCATGATCTGAATCGGTGTTTGACAAGCACGCTTGTCGAACTGGATTACAGCGACTGTCACGGTGATCTGCAGCGGCTCGACCTGGTGACTCTGGCTCCTTCGCTGGAGGTTCTCGCAATCCCACTCTGCGCCTTTGCACCGCGACGATTTTATCCTCGGTCGCGGACGGTCCCCATGCCATCATCAGCAAGTTCCCGGACACGTTCACGGGTCTTCGACTGAAGAAGTTGATCGTGAGAGGGCCGAAACACCAAACCAGCTGCATCAAGATGCTCCGTTCCCGGAAGAGCCGAAGAGCACCTCAACGCCACCCAAGTGCGAATGCCTCATCAAGGACGGTTGGTATCGCTGTGACGGCTGCGATCAAATCATCACTGCAGCGTCTTTCCCACCGCTCAGAGGTCTGACGAGCCTCAAGGAAGTGATTTTCGACGAAGTCAAAATGGACGACACCGCGTACGAGAGCATGGTGAGCCCAAACCTGGAGAAAGTGAGCCTGAACCTACGAGAGAAAAGCCCCTGGCAGGTAGTGTCAAAGACACTACCGTAAGTTTGGACGTGAAACGCATTCTCGATCGCCCCAAAGGATCCTAAGGTCTTGATTCGTATATCACAAGAATCATCGAGGTACACATGATTCGGTTTCGTCCGATGTGAAGTTTTCTTTATTCAATCGGTGTCCTCCCGATTCTACATGGAACCTGGACGGGGTTCCCATGATCGAGGAGCGGTCAGTGCTCGATTGTGTAAATCAAGCCCTGGTGAACTTCTTCCCTTAGATCCGGGAGACGCGTCCTTTTAGTTTGAGAAACGCTGCTCTAATCAGTCATTAAGGCGCTCGATGTCCATGCTCGAGAGCACACCTCCTGACGTCTCGAAAGCCATTCCGAATCTCGAATAGGTGCCGAAGATGGTGGAGTCCGATGGATCGAAGAGTTTGAGGCAGACGCTCCTAAGAGATATCTACGAAGACCAGAAGTTGTGACCTTGCCGAGCCATGTCGCTTGTGTAAGGAGTGGGTTTACTAAAAGTTATGAGGTTATGAGGAACCAACCGACCTGCGGCCGACTGGGGCTGCCCGTTCGTTGGCGCCGTCGCGAAGCACGGTCGTCCGTGATCCTCCCCTTCTCGCCGGGCAACTTCTCCTCCCGAAATGTCGAGCTTTCCTTCCAATTTTGCGTATGATATGCCTACTCGCCTTCTGCCCTGCCACTGAGCTCGGACGTCTCGCGATCGGTCCGTCTTCCATGTTTGAAAACAACGTTATTATCTAGTCCTCCAGAGTCGTTAACAATTCTCTGCAACCTAAGTTTCATGTCTATAGCACACTCGCTTCTGGTCGCCGCCATAAACTTCAGCGTGACGGACTCACAGAGCACGCCGTTCACAAAGGGGAAGAGGTGACTCCGACTTCCCACTTCCCCGTCTCGTGCTCGTAATCGATCTCGGGAGAAATAAAATTCCCATGCACCTGATACCCGATTCCCTCAAAGTTTGATTCAACTATTTCATCGAGCAACGGCGGGATACTGCTGCTCAGGATAAGTCTACTTTTCATCACGATTACTTCGCATAATAAGCTGATTCTTCCGGGGCTTGTCGCAGTTCCGTTCAGGTCCGAAACTCTCTTGGAAACCCAATTTTTCAATGACTTCACCTTCTCCCTGATCGCGTTAAATCAACGGTCACATTAAAAGCATCGCGTGACACCGCAGTTCCGTCTGGAATATCGGCGACCCTTCCGAGATTCCTCTCTCTGGGACCGGTCGCCGCTCTATCATTTGCAGAACCAGATCTGCGACTCGCATACTGGGAGAAGTGAGGGGGGAGCGACGGTGCATACATGAATAGGAAAGAGCGCAGCGGTGGGATTAGGGGACGCGATTTAATAGTTTATCTCCAATTTTTGATCGGTTCTCGAGAGTCTACTGTGGAAATTCCGGCGGTAATTGGTGAGACCTACATCGATTCGCCTACGAGAGTCTTGCCGCACTGTCAAGGAGAGCCTGTGCTGAATGAATCAGTTATTTATGCGGTTTTCTACACCTCTTCATGGGGGGTCAGATTCGAGCTCATCTTGCAGAACACATACTCCAGAATATCGTGAGGAATATACGCAGCTGTTCTCCCGATAATTTCCATTCTACCAGCGAAAACCTCATCATAATTTATTGGTGTCGCATTCGCAGACTTATTAGATGTCAAAAGCGGACAAGATTTCGGTACACGAAGACGAAGTTTAGTTGGAAATACCCCTCAGTAAATTTAAAGACGTTTCACGTCAAAAGTTCCTAAGGTGGCCTCGGCAGTTTCTTTAAAGGATGCCCGAAGTTGAAGAGCTTCAAACTCGAAAGTCGGCGCCTTCCAGTGGACTCGAAAGACTTGTGGGTCGGCTTGACAGAAGCTCGATTTGAGGTGCTTTGCCTCGGAACAAAACTCCCGCAACAAAGCCCGGTTCGTGTCTTTCGAGACCAGATGACCGCGATATTCGGAAATTCGGAAGTGGTTCATCCGCACAAGTTCTCGAAAAAGTTCGTGGAGATCTTGAAGCTCCATTTCCCCCTTTTGGAGCGGATATCGCAAGGGACTGGGAGCTCTGTTGGATAATTAGTCAGGCAGGCTGCCTCTCGAGACGATGCTAAGTAAATCAGAAAAGGTACCCGCAGTAGAAATTCTCTGTCTCCTTCCGAAAGTGATATTGATGGGAATTCGACCTCTGTGCCGGAATTCGGTCGAGAAATGAAGCTGAAGATTGACAATCCACATGAAGCCTTTTGTCTCTCGGATACCCCTCAAGAGAAATCCAGTTCCGGGGAGCGTAAGTGAAGATTCAGATCTAGCTGAGAAAGCCTGACTAGGAATCTCGTTCTGGCAAGACGAGGCTGAGCTCAATTTTCTTGAGGGAGCTCTGCTGGAACCCGATTTTTCTCACGGAAAGGAATCTCGCGAGGGTCGAACCGATGATTAGAGTTACCTTTCGGACATCTCATATGCATCCGATCCGCAAGAGCGAAGACCGACGATCACATCAACGAGGGAATCGCCTCTGATGAGGTTTCCCTGTCGCCGGAAGATTTAGGAAAGACTAGAATAAGAATGCCGCACTATCCTCATTCGAGAGTCGGAAAATGAAAATGTCCGAAATTTAGTAACTCTACCGATTATGCCTCCCGGAAATGCACGAGGTCTCTTTAGGTGGGTCGTGCCTCATGCGTATTCATCGAGAGCATCGCAGAGTATTCAGCGACAGTTTTTTTCGCGATGGGAAGGCTCGCATGCATTTGGTTTCTCATTGTGGCAGAATGACTCTACGCGCTCCTTAGTCGAATTCATTAGAATCTTACCGATATATCATACACATGCAGGCAATCTATGCATGATCCTAAGATGACGGCGAATGTATCCCATAGATTCCCGGCTCTATGGGACGCAGATCCGAAGATGCGGGAGACGGAGGAATCCGACGGAACCTTTCCTCGTCCGGTACTTCATTATAGGGCAGGGTGATAGGTCAGTCAAGCTCGCAATAATGAGTACTAAGGGTCCAATTATATCAACCTTGGGAAAGGGGTAGAGCGGAATAAGGCATTATTTTCGGCCAAAGCGGGGACTTTAAATCTGGTGATATACGATGATCCCCCTCCCTTAGTGAAGCATATCGACGCAATTGGTCGACTTCAGTCGGCCCCTTATTTCCGAATGTTCGCGGAACAAAAATTCGGTCTCTGTCGACTCTTAAAAATGACTCATACTATTCGGGAAGCAGTACCATCGGTTCAATATTGGGAGGTATCCTTGCTTCAAGGTCGAAGACGAATGTTCCTTTATGGTGGGGCTCATCCGCACTGTGTCTGATCCATGGCTGGAGACGAGCCGGTGTAGAGTCGGAGGACGAAACTTTGTCTCATTCAATCGTTCATACTCCAATAGTCGAGGTATATGATGCGATATATGCGATGATGTGTAGCCGTGGGGGCGCTTCGCGCCCAGTAGAGCTTTTATGATGTCATAATGGGAAGGCTCAACTTACAATTAGCTCGAAAAATGAGAATTGGAGGAGCACGCTACTCTCGCGGGAAGCATGCGTCTGAGCAGCCTGGGAAGTATACCGTATTTTCTCTACTAGAAGGGCACCCCCTGATGATGAGGCACCCACGGAGGGATCGAGACATGGTCGGCCATCCCCCCTCCCTCCCCCCTATAATAAGAGCGCAATTTCTTTTTGTCTGTCAGTTCGCACCTTATACACTACTTCGCCTCATGATTCCATTTTGAATATGCGTGCAATCGATAGGGGACTCCCCAATCCTTTGCCTTCACTCGTTCCTCAGAAAAACTCCAAGTTTTTCCCCCATGCGTTATGGCTGTCAGAGGGCGTCGTCGCAAATCCAAGACGGCAGAGTAGCGCGGCAATCGACGCGGAATTTGAAATTGTCATCCATTGAGATCGAGCTCTTTCGATGGCTGCGGGCATCCAGAAGCTAGCCGAAACCTAAGACGCTCAACCCTGATAATGCATTGCGTGAAGATGTGAATCCTAGCCACCAAGTTTTTACGGATGAATTTTCTCCCCGCATACCGTTTCAGAGCCTCATAATTCACCTTTTCGGAGCCTCATGGTTCAAACAGGGGAACGAGCGTTCAAGTGCCCGTTCGTGCGTGAACTGCTATCGATGTATTATGGTGTTCCCTGTGCAATCGTTGTTTGTCTCCTGTCTCCTGTTTTCCGTGTATTCGTGCTTTCCGAGACATTTAACGATTTACCTGCATCCGTCGTTTTCGTGGAGTCATCCCTGCATTCGTGGTGTCTCCTGCGCAGATTCGTCGATTTCGGGGCGACTTCGTGCGTCATGATCCTCCAATATAGGTCCTCTAATAAATGGGCATCCTCTATTCGAAAAACACCCTTTAGCATTCGCGTCGACAGGGGGGTGTACAATCCTGTACTGATTGGAGAGCACACGGGCATCCCCTATTAGGAGGACGAGGTTCGAGGGGAACGGGAGACAGACGGGATTGCCTTTCTCGTACGGAAAATACGGTTTCTTGACCTCACAGAGGTGATATGGCATCGATCGAAGAAAGTTCGAAGTCCGTTCGGAGTAGGAAGGGGGCCCAAAATTGGATCGAGGGCAGACGGCCATAGCGATTTTGACCTAGTACTACGAAATTATGGACGACGAGCCGTGAGGGCGCTTCGCGCCCTCGCGGCTCAATTGCCCGCACGCCGGATGCGATTCTATCCAAGGCTGGAGCGAGTTTGTCGAGTGATTACGACGGAAATCGTGATACCGATTCGCAATGAATGAGTACGACAGCAAAGAACATGAGCACATGAATTAGCGTGAGAAAAATGAATCTTTATTCATGGATCTTGATCCTCGATCGTTTCGGCGAGGAAGTTGTTGTGCTCAATTTCTTTGAGTTTTGAACTCAGTATACATGGGTTGATCATCGAACTGTAATCCCGTGTATTCCGGCAGATGACACACATTCCGCAGTTGCCGATTAAACGGTTGACGTGGGAATCGAAATCCGATTTCTGCGGTCTCCTGATCGGAGGCGGCATTACGGACATCATTGTCAGATATTCACCTTTGAATGGTGAGGGCTCTTTTTCTTCGGATCTGTGGAAGAGAACATTCTTCCCGTCCGATAAAGGAATGCGGAAAATCGGAACCGTCGACATAGAGGTTATCATTGCATGACGACGGAGAACATTAATCAAGTCGGCTTTCCCGCGATGAATTCTCTTCTCGCTCATCAAATTGAGCATGATTCGGAAGACTTTCGGTCTCCCGGGACTTGCGAAACTTCGGCGACGGAGCGTTTTCGGTGCCTTGAGGAGCTTCCGATCGTTCGAGATCATATTTTGGGGAGGAGGTGGTGGGGCGGGATATTCACCCTGGTAGTACGCATCGATGGAAGACATAATGCCTGCGCGATTATGGAATCAGAGTCGATGTGAGGGGTTTGCTTCTTTTCCGCGGACTCGAGGGACGACATAAAAATAAATGACGGGAATAGTATTCCAGTGTATGAGCTCGGAACGTAGACTTACATCTGGAGTTCGGCACGATGTGTTTGAGTTTTGAGCGGTTCCTCAGAAGGTTTTTCAACAGCGTGTGATCGGGGTCCTCTGCGGAATTCGGCAGTCTTACACGGAATACTGCGCATGAATAGCCGCAACCGAAATTCCGTTGTAAACCGTCATTGTGTGAATCCATGCGTTTGCAGCGCCCTCGCTCTAGTCGCTTTGGTGAGCGTCTGCGCAAACTCAACTAATCAATGCTTTTCTTGAAAGTGATTCTTATGAGTCTCAAACTCTTGGGAGTTCCGAATACAGTGCGCAAAGCATCGTTCGCGTGGATCCCGGGCTTGATCGCGGACCTCAGATTGTCGTGTTCCTAAGACGCTTATTGAAGAGACTGTCGATAAAATACGGAGTCATCGATGACGAAGTCGTCGCTCTAATTCATAGGATCAGTCGTAGGATGAGTTCAGGGAGCTTTCGGCTGCTACAGGGTCTTTCTGCCTGTAATTCGGACATGAGACCGCGGGGTTGATGCCCGGGAATTTCGAGTTCGGATACGCTGAGCAGCATCGCGCGTTCAGTTTAACACTTCTCCGTATACGATGTTGGTCATTTGAGCATTTGGGGCAGATATAGAAATTCCGGCCCGACTTCTCGCTCGAGATAAGGCGACATAGAGTTGGCCGTGCGAAAAAATCGGTTCTTCAAGCTCAATACCAACGCGAGAGAAGGTTTGCCCCTGTGATCGATTTATAGTCATGGCGAAGCTGAGCCGAACCGGGAATTGCCTGCGTCGGAGACGGAATGGTAACGAAACGTGGGTATAATAACAATCTATCCGCGGAATCAAAACTGGAAGACCTTTCCGGCACCCCGTAGCAAAGCTACATACGATGACTCGGGTCAATATCGATGTGACAATGAGTCGGGTGCCATTGCAAAGTCCATTCTGGACATCTATATTTCGTAATAGCATTACTATGCAGCCAGTCTTCAGATGTAATTCGTGCGGCGGAAGAGTCGCCGGCAACATTCTGTTCAGGAATTCCGTCGGAAAGTTGTACGCATCGCTCGGATCCTCAACAATAGCTTCATCTTGACTCCGGAATGTGGTCTCCGAGCCGGGCATTCTGTCGAGGACGTAATCGTTGATTTTATGGACCTCAGCATTTTTCGGTGTCAATATCGTTATCTCGGTGAGATCGAGATTTCCAGCATCACAGAAAGCATCTCCATAAATCAAATCTGCGAGATTCCCTTCGGATCGCATATCTTCCGGGACGTCCATGATGCCGTGGATTTCTCCATTCCCCACCTTGAGTAGCCACTCCCGGAAAACTGTGTCAGTGTCATTCAATCTCAAGTTCTGTGTCAGACGGGGCTGATGGAAATGTTTCCACAGATCGGAATATTTCAGGCATGAATGCACGATCTCGCCTCGCGATCCTTTTTCAACCACCGGCAAGACCTGTCGGAAATCTCCCCCGAGCACCATGATTTTTCCTCCGAATGGTTCGCTGTTCTGCATGATGTCTTGCAGCAGCAAGTTGATCGTTTCCAGGGCGGTCTTCGGAGCCATCGGAGCTTCGTCCCATATTATGATATGGGTTTGACGCAGGTTTTGTGCTTCCTTCGACTGGCGTTTGATGCTTGATGAGCGACTGTTGTCTGCAACGATTAATCGGAAGGCGGATGTCACAGTACGACCGTTAGGCAACAAAGTCGCAGCTATTCCGGTCCACGCAACATTAAGAACAGCGAGGTTTCTCGACAGCGCGAGATGATAGATAGTGTTGTAGACAAATGTTTTTCCGCTCCCACCTGGGCCGTCGATGAAAAAACATTGGCCTTGTAGGTCATCTGTTTCTCCTAGGATGGTGTCGACAACGATTTTCTGCTCCTGATTCAATAGACGGTACTTGTCTTCCCCTCGAATTCGATGGTCTTCCACATCGACAGCAACATCGGTTGCTGGCAATATTGGGATTCCGAGCGGCAGAATTGCAGTCACATCTCGACCGAGATCCTCGAGGCGCTGCGTGATGTCCTGGAAAGCTCTGGACTCGGCTGTTGCGCTTGACATCCCGGAGTTCATAAAATCTTCAATGAGGTCTTCTTTGAATTCTGTCCACAGTTGAACTGTGTAGGGTGGGAGCAAATCCGCGAAGGTCAACAATGCGACGAAAAATCCGCGCAATTGAGCGGGCATTCTCAGAGTAGCCGCCTCTTGCATGGAGGTCCGGAAGCACGAATCGTCCCTCAAGTACTCTCTCGCCCTGGCCGCTTCAATAAAGGATGAATGTTCACGACCATCCACAGTGCGAACATCTTCGAAGGACGTATAGCCCGTTCCATAGAGAAGAAGGAGTCGTAACGCGAAGCGTTCCTGATCATGGGGGCTGACGAAATACATACGGCCCAAAGTTCTGGTGGTTTCGCGTTGCCGTTCTTGCCAACGTTCATGTTTGAAAATGAATTTCTCCGGCATCTCATGATAGCGTAGCTTTCGGCTGTCTATGAGATCTTCTGGAAAAGACCCGATCTCGCTCTCCAAATCCTGACAGCGTCGATTTTTATCGAAGAATGCCGTCAAGGTAGAGAATCGGCTCCTCGCTGCTGCCAGAGATGACTCTTCGGACCCCGCTTCGAAACGCACAGTTTCGAAACCGGGCAGATGGACTTGCAACCTCACGACGACGTCACTGCGGTCGGTCATTCCGAAGCCGAAGATACGGTGAGCTGCCTCTGGAGCGCAAACGTAACGCGCGTCCCAATAATCATTGATCTCGTCGTGTTCTTCATCAGTCGGGACTCTTTCCTGATGCAACCGAAGTCTAGCGCGATCCGGACCTTTATAAAGGTATTTGAAGAGATACTTGATCGCGTGGAGGAGGGCACACACTTCAACATTGATATGAGCTTCGAACGTCAGTGTCAAATACGGACAGTAAGGAACGACGGAGCGATTGTCCAGTTCACAACCCTGACGTACAATTGATCGACCGTCCGCACGGCGACGATACTCAGGATAGCCTTCTGTCGAGAGTGACGTGTCGTTTCGAAAAGATTTCGGGAAACGTTTTGAGCATTTTCGATCGACCATACATGGTGCGTTCGGGTTTTGCTTCCCACATGGTCCGTGAATCATACACTTGGATATTATTCCGTATAGCACGCCATCTGCGACTGGATCTGGGAGCTCAGCAGAAATCAAGCCATCGACGTCGGCCGGAGTTCTCAACTTGGAATCGGCCTTGAGTGTGAGCAACATGTGCATGTGAGGCAAACCACGCTTCTGGAACTCGATAACGTAGATGTATGCCGAAACCTCCCCTAGCACTTGTTTTTTTAGAACTTCCTGGCAAAACTTTTTGACCTTGAGCTGGAACACTCGCGCAACTAAATCAGGTCTGTCCGAAGCTGTTTGACCTTGCGAGAGGTTTTCGACGATCTCCGGCCAAGCAGGATTGCAAGTGAATGTCACAAACAAATCCGGCTTGCCGTATTTCGATACCATGCTCATAGCATCCTGATACTGGGCGACCATGTATCGGGGCCCTCCAGTGAAGGATGCGGCTAAGATTATCCTTCGACCGGGCGGTCCATCAAGGTCGGAATCGCTGTTCATGAAATCTTGGAGGCCGCGAACGGTGTCAAGTCTTAGCTGCCGCTGATTGAGGCGAATGAAATTCAGACGATTCATTTCTATCTTAATCCAACAATCGACGATGAATTGCTGCAGTAGCTTGCCAGCGTGATGCAACGGATTAAAGACATCATTCCTACTAAAGAGCAGATAGGAGTAATAATCCTTTTGGGTCATTCTCGATCTCGACCTCGATGCAGATCCTTCATCAAGGTGTGAATTGTCCCGTGTCATGCCTGGATGCCATCCGCTTTCCCCGGTGGGGAACAACAATGGGTACGCCAGAGGGTCGCAACGCTCATCCAAATGAGGAATGCTGCGGAGATTGCCGGTTTTTTCGTAAACAACCAAATTGCGTTCACCTGGGATATTTCCTTCATCCCCGACGTAGACCACGGCGACTTCATTGGCAGAAGCGACATTGTAGCGTCGATGATCGTCGTGAGCTCTCTGTTCGAATACCATCCTGACCGGTCTCGTCAGACGACCCTCAAGTTGGGCTCGATGCATTTCGTCCTGAGAAACATCTGCCATTAACCTGACTGCTTGCACGTATGGATTGGTATTCGTCAGGAGATTGTGCAGTAAGGAGAAAATGTTCTCCCGGCAGCTAGTGTTGACCGGACGTCCTGCGAGTTCCTGGGCTGCGAGCTCGGTATCCATGATGAGTACCTGAGCGCATAGCGGAGGCTCGCCCTCGAGGGGGTAGAGACCCCCGAAGGTGTGATACACCTGCCCATGTACGCGAAAGCAATAAGGTCCGAACCCTCGAGGCGTCTCGAGTTTGGCAGTCATTGATGCCATTGCCAGAGCATTGTTGTAATTTCTTATGTGTTGTCGGAAATGCCTGGAATCTTCGTCTTGATCGAGATACAGAGAACGTAGCTCCGCGGGGAAATTTTGGAAGCGTGTCAATTTGACCTTATTCGATGCACAGCACATGGTGTAAGCAGTTCTTCCGGGTGTCGTTTTCTCGCCGGCGAAGTGTGCTGCTCCGCATGCACTACAGAAGTCGTCCATCCTCCCCAGACTGTGCGCAACAGAGGGCCGATTCTGCGTCCCCCGAGCTATGCCGACGGTTCCTAGAATTGGTCGACCACCACCCGCAGCTCGTGAGCGTCTCCGATACGCTGCATCGATAGCTCGGATGGCGACGGTCTCTGCTGGAGTTCGTCGAGCTCGCCGAGCTCCATGTTGCACCGCATTGTGGAGGCGTTCAGTGTCCGCCTCTAATGCTGTCTGATTTCTTCGTCGTGCTCGCTGAGCTTGCGCATTACGTTCTTGGCTAACCCGCATTGTTGGTCCAGAGCGAAGGTTCATCCCAGAAGTTGGTCGAGTACTTTGATTGAGCCGTCGACGCCGTGAATTGAAACAACGCCTCCGGCTAATCTTGGGCATGGCGAATTCAATGAGGAGACCTCTGATCCTCGTGAAGAAACTCCACAGATCACAAAGAAACACTGCTTAGGTCTCTCGTACTTGTCGCTGAATCTCTCGAAGAATGTAAGCAAACCGCGCGTGAGTCCCAAAGTTCTTTTTGTCGAAGATGTTCACAACGGAAAACTCCGATTGGAGTTCAAAAAGATATATGGATATATGGATGCAGAGTCGGACTCTCCCATCGCTCCCATGGAGCAGGAAAAAGGATTGCACAGTAATGAAACAGGTGAAATATATGGGAATCGCTTATCAGATACGCTAAAGAATTATAGAAGACAAAATGTCCTTGTGTTTTGGGAAGCATTACGTTCTCTGGAGTCTCCTCTGATGATCGAGTGGAAAACCCCGATATCCCCCTATGCCGGACCGGTATTACTGCTTTATTGTATAGGGGGGAAAATTATATCATGTTGAAATTAGTAGGCTGGTGCGACGTCTCGATCATGCTGAAATTAGTAGGCTGCTGCGACGTCTCTCGAATCGCGCGCCTTGCCGGATCGCGCGCCTCGCCGGAACGGTCGTGGCATCATGTGGAGAGAAGTGGTGGAGAGGATTTCGTTTCCAGCGAACACTGGAGAAAAACTTGCTAATTTTCCGGAATAACTCGAGAACGATGCGATTGATCGAGTGGAAAAGTACTTCTTACGCTGACGGGAATGATTCGGCATCGAGTCAAAGTAACTTGAAGTCTTTTGACAGACAAATAACCCCGATATTTGGTACAATGACGGACCGACATTACTGCTTTATTCTATAGGGGGAGGGGATGTCCGGAAAAGAATCACGGGTCTTGTAACATACGCACGAATGGTTTCGGATTGAGAGTTTCGAAATCGCGGAAGGCTTTTTAGGCGACATCTGGCATGGGAAGACTGTCAGAGAGGCTTTTGAACTCCCCGCAACCACGTCTCTAGAGAACTACCTCTGGAACCATCAAATCACCTCAGTCATTGAGGATCATTGAACATTGAAACCAAACGTGGCACGTGAGGATGGATTGTGGTACTCAAGGGTGCCGGAGCAAACGATCGCGCCACTGAGCTGACGATCGCGGTACGAAAGCGACGAACATTTCAGGGTATTGGGGGTATCAGCACATCGTCTGCAACGCAACGCTGAAGACGAGTCGAGTTGTCGGCGCGCCCGACACATTTCGCGTACACCCGCGTACGCGACGCCGCGTGGCCACCTCACGACCGAACTGATTCATTCAGATGATGAAAACCATGTGGGCAGGATCTGCCTTCGGAACAGATTCAATTCAATGATCTTTTATTCACACAGTTTGTGTAATATTTTACCTAAGTAAGAGGTACATAATTGTACAGTGGGATTGCATCACAGGAGAGCCTTTTTAAGCTTCTCGAGGTGGTTAAGGGACAGGGGGTATGTACAAGATTGGGCATGGCACAGATCACAAGGTGCTTCGCAATATTTACAGAAGCAAGTCTCCGAAGGGTCGTGGTACAGGTCCGTTTGGCAAACCACACAATCGGCTTCGGCTGAGATTCTGGAAGAGACTCGATTCCCGGATGGGCTGCCGAGGTATCGTAGAGCGTCGGGATGCTCTGCGGACTCGGATCCGGTGAGATGAACCACTAAGAGTATCGCTCCGGGCTATGAGAGTAGATTATGTATGTCTTATTTTTAATAGGTGTCTTAGTTTGCAATATTTGCTCGAAGACATTCATGAACGAGAACTTTGCTCTTCGAGGATAGATACGGCATCGAGCAGGGTCTGACTCGAGTCTAGATCACGCGGGAATGTTCATACTGACTCGGCTTCCCAAACGCGGCTCCAGATTAACATTGGGAGTCTACGGGGAGCTGCAAGGAGCCCCAGGGAACCACAAGCAAGTACCGCGGTACACGGAAATTCGCGGTTCCTCGGAAAGCCCCTTTCTGAGAAGATGCATAACTTTTCCATAGAAGCTAAACATAGTTTCTACGATCAGAGGAGACGTAGATTCTATAGATCTAACAGTCAACCGTCGAGCTCTTCTGAGAATATCATGCTGACCGATTCAAAGACGGCAACTAACCCTTCCCACCGACTTAACAAGCGGGCGTCAACGAGCTCTCTGTGAAGGAAGTATATTGATACTGATCCAAGTCCTCCGAAAAAAACGGCAGCTATGCACTGTATTACTCTCGGAATTCCACGCGCGAAACACAACTCGATTCACTCGCCTAATATATGATGATACCGACTTTGAATCAGCGAATCGGTCATCGTTCGCTAGAGCGAGAAGCGAGGTTCTCGGGCTCCCGCCCTGGCCGAAGGCCCTCCTGCGATCCCATGAGCTTCTGTTCCGTCGGATCCGGAGCTCGAGATTCCAGATGCCCCCGTGAGCGAGAATGGAAATTGATAAGATTCTCCGGAGCAAGTACCGCTGTGTGATCGCGCGAGAGTTAGGTACACACGCACGCGCGTTCTCAAACTTTGGCGCTTCACCTCTGGCTGCCGTCCCTCCTGTGGCTTTCTTGGATCGAATGAACGCGATGGCGCGAAGCCGGCGCAGCTCAACGCCAAAAACTCTCTATATCTTCGGACGTCCTTGAACTCATTATGCTCGCAGAAATCATCGACGCGTCTGTAGATGACGGCGGTAATATCTATATATGGCTACGCTTATCGAAATCTTTTCCCATGTACTCAAGGAACACTGAGCTCGGATCCACGCTGAATATGGCAAACGAGGGGAATATTTATACAGGGAGGAGGACTCCTCCATGGGAATCTCATGTGAGCCATGATATGGTCACCGCGGCAGCTTCATCTTCTCCGTTCTCTGAAGTCTCTTCCCCTCCATAGAATTCGTCCAGTGCTATTTCAAAGTAACGCTTCAAACCCTCTCGTGCGAACACATTAGTATAACTTCGGAGTGATTCATTGGTCTTCCTCAGGAAATCTTCATCATCGTCATTCCAACGCGGCTCGCATGAATGTACTCGATTCTTAACCTGTGAACGAGCATTGTACACATTGTGTCAGATCCAGCCTTCCGGCTCGAGGGCTCGCCCTTGGTATCACGCGTAACATGAATGAACTCGTTTTCGTTAGCCTTACGGTCATTCCTCTGATCACAATTCTTTCGTCTTCGAACTCTGGAACGTTTGTGACCATACTGATCACGAAGTTGGGTATGGTGCAGTTGAAATAAACTGTCGGCATAAATCTTCTATATTGCGTCAGCGAGAATGTCGTATTCTTCAACAGCAAGATGAGGGTAGCCTCGTCTGGAAAATCGTTTGATGCATCCCAGGAGTGTATTCTAAAGCGGCGATGGAATCGAGAAAAGTGCGGGTCGTCTCCTCGCTGATCGAATCACCTCCACGGATGGAAACGGGGGAATTTCGCCGAACCTCTTTGAGATTTTCGAGACGAATTTTGCAGAGCTTGTCGCTTTCACAGAGTGAATTATGGAGAGAATCGACCCAATACTTGTTGTCATATCTCACCATCTCTCGATTGACAGCAGGGAGGCAGTAGTCTAAGACGAACTGAATCTCTTCCTCAAGGTCTGAAACTGTATCGAGCTGAGTTACTCCATCGCTGCCTTCCGACCTAGGGATAAGCGAGACCTGACTATTCTGTGTCTATCGATCCGCAAGATCAAACATATCCCGTTTCTTACGATGAGCGATCCAGCCTGTCATGCCTACTTACCTGATATCGTTGTTGAGGGATGGCGTTGAGATGTGGCTCCTGTGAACATTGAAGCACGCGTTAGCTCCCTGTACTCTTCTTCGTGTGACCAGTGACAAGTCGATTCGATGTGAGCAGTGACCATCTCGTTCCAAAATGGGGCGCACTTTGACATTCGGATGCCTCAGCGTCAGCTCATGAGGGGTGGGGGAATGCTGGCTTGATCGTGTCCTCGAGAATCACCATGAATAGGACACGGAGCGTCGGGGCGGCGATTTCAGATATGTTAGCTATGACGGAGTGAGTCTGACGACTCGTTTTTCTGTACCTTCCTCAGGTTCTCTCGCAGAGCTCTCTCTATTCAGGAGGAAGCAAACGATCGCCACACTGAAGACCGTCGAGATGATACAACTCTTCCGAATATTGAGTCTGCTCTCGTCTATCACCTCCGACACTCCCGTGGTCGCAACAGAATTCGGAGGGGGATCCGACAGTTTCGAGCCGCAATCTTCGATCGAAGCCCCTTGGGTTCCTCCTGATGATCGCGAGGCAACCACCAGAACACCTCTGGAACGAGGGGCACTCGGGCTGTGAGACATCTCCGAGCGAGTCTGCGCAACCACAGAGCAGCTCGCAGGCATTGCGAGAGGGCCGACGGAATTTCTCGAAGCGCGGAGGCTTCATGGGCTTTCCTATTCCAAACTTAATTAATTATATCATGCAGAGGCAAGCCGTCGGTCCAGTCACTCACAGAAATAATGCTTCATCCTCTTGCCCGTCTCGCGCTCTCAGTCGGATGTCCAGCATGATTAGAGGCCGAGAATCAGGTTTTGTGGGGCACACATGATTCGTCACACTGACCTGAGCATGAGCGGTGCCGCGATTTGCACATTCGTCGTCCGTCGAGAACAGATCGAAAGTCCGCAGCGGATGCCTCTGTCTGAGGCGGCCTCACTAGGGTCTGGAAGATCGGCGCAACACGTAACGCTCGATGTTCTGACGCCGTGGAAGGACTCTCACTCCCGACATCATCCGGCTA
The DNA here is from genome assembly GCF_000255335.2 of Galendromus occidentalis. Classification (NCBI taxonomy): domain Eukaryota; kingdom Metazoa; phylum Arthropoda; class Arachnida; order Mesostigmata; family Phytoseiidae; genus Galendromus; species Galendromus occidentalis. The sequence goes on from NW_003804581.1 coordinate 30,102, forward strand.
CCTGAAGCGATTCCGATAATGCTCCCCAATCGTGCGAATGCGGAATCTCGGGGGCTCAAATCCTGCGGCTTGCGACCTCCGTCAGGACCCGAAAATTTTTGCGTTCATTGCGGGGAAGAATGGCGTACGGGTCTCCGTCCGCCATACCCACCCAGGGTTGCTGCTCCCGGGACATCGGAGCCGACTGAAACCCCTGGAATCGAGCTCCGGCTGAATAAGTTATGCACGAGTGGGCCGCGCTCCGGGTTCGATTTTCGGAACAAGACGACTCACCTGAAATCAGGAATGTAATCATAGGCATCTCGATCAACATTGTAAGAAGTGATTGTCTAGTACTATTATGAATTCTCAGTCGGCCTTTGGCCTCCCGATGGAGTGACCTTAACGTTATTTGTTCAGACTGCATTACGCCGATTGGCAAGCCGATATCAGAAGGGAATGAGCAGAATGCTCTTGCATCGATAACAATCGAACTTTCCAAAAACAGCGAACTGTTTGAGACCACATCTTCGCTCACCTTCAGCATGGAAAGCTGTGTAATTTTTCTGCTCTTCCTCGGCGTCGCTCGCAGTGAAGATCTGGGTTCGTATAAATAGTTCTCGGCTTCTTTCTCAATTTTCGAACTTCTGAATGTTCTGAGAGACATGCTCAACCTTGCACTCAAACTTGTAACCCGATGGTGAATTTTGCTCTCGGAAGTCGATGCGGACATACGAGCTGCGGATACGTTCGTGGATGGAGTCCTCGATGGGATGCGGTACGACCCGGAAATGAAGGAGAAACTCGATCCGATGTCATTGTCGAAGTTCGGCGAGGGCTCTTATGAAGTCACGAATGGCAAAGTGTTCAACATGCTCGGCTTCACGAGAAGCGGGAACAGCAGCATCCTGTACTCAGGAGACGGTGCGTTCCGTGGATTCGATCAACCCCCATCCTGCTCAGAACAGCATCACAAGGCTCACGAATGTCTCGGATAACTCATCATCTAATCATGAATTATGGAATTACTGAGCTTGGCAGATGAATGATGAAGGCGCAGACACGAGAGGCTCCTTGACTTTTGCAGGAGAGTCTGTCGTCATATCTACTCCCATCGTCGTGAGGGAAGTGTATTTTTCCGGGCGTCACGTGTACGCTAAAGCCTTCGTCACTATACGGGGAGACGTCGAAGCAAAGATACAGAAGATCGACGCAAGTTCGATAATAAGAATGCCCTTGTTGGGCGGCACATCATCGAAACTCGAAAGTCTGATGGTAGGATCCAGAACCTCTTCCGGAAACTGGAAAATAGTCGAGTCGAGATTTCGGTTGGCGCATCTATTTATTAGTTATTCAGTTTCGACTTCTCTCTCCAGATTCTGAAGATGCACGGGCTGGAGGTGACGAAAATCACAGGTCTCTCTCGAGCATTCAATTGGCTACTCAGGATATTGGCCAACAGAGTGACGAAGCAGTTCCAGGAGAAAATCGAGAGCGCTTTCGAAAAGGAGATTACCCCGAACTTTGAGAAGTTCCTTGTTGGACGACCTTTCCCCCCAATGAATGGATCTGCCGAACTCACGGAAACTCCTTTCGAAGGTGAACTCCAGAGCGAAAACCCCAGCTTCGGCATGGGGTACGCGGGCTATATGGGCGCGTAGGTCTGCTGGGGGGCCGATCTTGGATCGACGGAGCGATATTATATGAGTGTTTTGACGATGACACACAGGTCCCCAGCGAACCTGAATCTTGTTGACGAATCATGAATGGACGGGAAGATAATGATGAGCTACTCTCAAGTACGACTCGGAGCGTCTTTGTCCTTTGCATCGTTTTTTTTTGCCTCACATATGTCTACCGAAGTGATTGTGATGGCTCTCCCCCCTCGAGCCTAGCATACCAGCTGATCGCCCCCGATGGCGAATCCAGGTCGACGAAGATTGTCCCACCCTTGCCACTTGCCAGGATCGCTTCCTAGGAATTTCGAAATCAATTTCCCGCGTCATACTCGACGAGGATAATATTTATTTCCACGGGGAAAACGTAATATGGATCATTGGGTCCGCCATGCTGCTTAAGTGAGTCTTTCGACAAAACTACGGGACCGTGTAGAGAATATTCTTAGGGAATATCACGTGGGTGTAACTCCATGTTTTCCAAGAATACATGTAAATCTCGCGTCTTCCTCCGAAAAAAACGATTCCGCTTCCATGATGCGCGCTCGGGTGGGTGTCAGCTGAGGAGTTCATCCGACTCCAACCATTATCGGAGCTGACGATCAAGAGTCGCTCACAGTCTCGAAGAAAAGGTTGCGAATCGCGATATGGGAAGGCCTGAGCGAGATATTGCTGTTCTTCGCGCCTACGGGAAACACCTCAATCGTGTGGAGTGATAGTCGAAAGAACTGAATTATTACCCGACAGCATGCCAATCACCGATCGCAGAGCTCTCACAACGGAGAAAGACGACTCCACTCTGTGTTCCACCTCGATATTCACCTCCGGAAACGGAGAGAGCTCCTTGGATTTCATGGATCCCTCAGGGAAGCGTCCGGAATCTAGGAAAGAATTCGTGATTGTTCCGATCAGTAAAGGCAGGAAGAAGATATGGTTCTGCGCTTTCCTCGGATGGCTTGCGGTCATTATCATATTGATCTCAGCGGTTTCTCCATCGGCACGGTCGCTCAGGTATGTGATGTGATAGCTGATAACAGTTCTCAAATGGATGACCGCGGAGGTCATATCGGACAAGTCGGAATCGCCCCGCTCTACCAACCCTCGATTCTCACCTTGAATATTCCTGGTCTCTGAGCCACCATAGTCTCAATTCCTCCTATTCTGAGGACATAGCTCCCATCGAGGACATGCTTCTGCGCGAGGTTCCACTAGTCCAGGCTCCATCTCTTGCAAAAAGAGTTGGGAAAATGAGAGATGTAGAAGACCGATCCGAGAAACCGGAACCTCAATCTTCCCCTCTCACCGGCGGAAATACTTCATCTGATTCTTTTATATGTACTGATGCCCCGTCGGGAGCGTGTTTCTGCCACGAGATGACACAAGACGGCGACACACCCTGAGCTCATGAACCTGTGGTCTCAAGCAGATATTTCGCCTTGATAGCAACCTCGGAACCGACTCCTGAGTCTTCCCATCAATTACACACATTCAGCTTCGCACAGGAAGGTGGGAAATACGTTATGTTGGCGCATGTGGAGACGCCTTGGATGTATTTCCACGATCTCAAGTGAGTCGAAGTTCCCTGTCCGAATCTGCTGAAAATGTGGGAATTAGCACTAAGGACAGCGGGCTCCATTGGTTCCCACAGAATACTTCTAGAAAAAGCGGCCGAGCTCATACCTAAGGAGCTCCGTAGAAAGACTCCGCTGAGATACTTCAGTAAGCATGTCCGATCGCGGCGTTTCCTTGATGCTGTGCTGAAGCATTTCGCAAATACGAGTTTTTCGTTCCCTCGGGAATTCAGAGTCGGGGGCGCGGGCTCCAGAGGTAATTTCCTAGGGGGTATTCGCCCTTGAGCTCGTTTGGCGTCACGTGGAATGGAGTCAGCTCACATATGCTCGAATGGCCGAAAGGCATGACGTCAGGGCTCAGAGGGCAAACGTTCTTGATTCCCAGCGAAGTTATTGTGGTATAGTGTGGACGAGGTTTTCGGCCTCCGGGAGAGAGCTGCCGTATTCGATCTCGACGACCTAGATCTCCGGATGGCTTTTCATACGGAGACGTGCGGGAAATCTTGCCCTCGTGTGGTATACTTTCCACGGGAGGAGCACGCGGAACATTTCGAAGCTGTCTCTGAGCAGTGCCAAAACAACGAAACTCTGGAAGATGAGGGTCCCGAGGAGACTTTCTCATATCGAGAGTGCTTCGCGGCGATGTGCAAGTTCGTTCGGCAGTGGCTCAAAATCGAGGTCAGAGCACCGTTCGTTCAGAAAATATTCCTCCTGAATGACTTCGGTCGCTCGATGGCCCAGACCAAGGTTACGAACGTCGAGCAAGCGCGGAACTGGGCAAAACATGGTAAGTTTTGATCTTATCCCTGAGGTGATTGAAGTTTCCAACGATGAGAATGTCATCTGCTTAGTTTGCAGATCGAGATCGGGAAACCCTCTCAAGAGCTGCGCCAATGCGACGCTGATGTATTCCATCATCGATCAGTACCTGGCTGGAGCGCAAGATGTTGAACTTCAGGTATATCAGACGATAAGCAGACGCGTGTTGGAAGTTTGCATTCTTCGGTACCAAGTCGCATCCCTCGATCATTTATACCGAGATTATCTCCCTTCTCTCAGATCATAGAGGAAAACAGTAGACCAGAGGTCAGTTGGATTCATGGAGCGGCGGTACATGCCCTGCGCAAGCCGAAGGAACCTCATCCGTATCTTGTGCCTTGACGGGTCCGCAGTACCGCACCACCCGGAGCTTCCATCGGATCAGAATTGAGAACAAATGCATTCATTCTTGCTTCGAACGTATTGAGCCCAGCACAAAAAAAAACTCACATGAACTAAGTGGAGGTTTTATATGCTCCAAATCAGTGGCGTACCC
>NW_003804581.1:34662-93576 GCF_000255335.2 Galendromus occidentalis
ATGCGTCCCCCAAAATTCTTGTTGCGTAATGCAGGAGTACAGGGTACCTCATCATTATGGATCTCTGGCCCCCCGAAAACCTAGTCTGGCCCCCCCCAAAAAAAAATCCTGGGAACGCCCCTGCTCCAAATGAACGAAGCTCTGTGTTCCGGACGAGGAAATAGATCTAGAAATGATTCATCTTTCATCACAATAATTATGGTACACATCGTGATACACATGTTTCTGAGCCTCGGGTGAATGCGGACTGCCCAGGACTATTCTAGCAGCAACAGCGTGTCCGATGTGACGGATTTCTCCGCTTTGGAAGGACTGAGGAAGGAATGGATCAGCGGAGAGATGATTTGGCTATGAGAGAGACAGCTCATTCCCGACTTGATCGTCCTTCGTGTCATCATCCGATGAATCTTCCAGCCGAAGTCCTCCGCTGGTTGCGTCGATTGACCTGACTGCTGGGATTATAGCCCCTCCTGTGTACAGAGCCTCCTCATTCTTAACACCGCCACCGCTGGCATTAGCAGAATTGGAAATCGAGCGTCTGCCGACGAGCCCAATGATGAGACCCAATCACTGTTGACTAGAGAATAGGTAGTACACGCCTTGATCCAACGGTATGGAAGTCAGCTATCGTGCTGCGTCACGGCTCCATCCGCATGTCGCTGCAGTCTTTTTCTTGACCCCTACCATTAGCTGGATACTTGAGCATTGCCTCTTGAAAATGCCGCCAACTTTTCGTCGCTCGACAGCAGACGAGTCGCCGGCAATCAAGCAAGTGCTTGCTCCTACCACAGCGGATCAGGTCAAGGCATACTAAGCACGGGTTGGACGCTAGAGTAGTTCATATTAACGCTGAATTCGACGACCGTTCGGAGGACACGGCGTCGGTGACCCAATGCGAAAAGGAGCCATGAGCATTTTTCGCATGCGGATTTCACAACTCTTCGTAGAGGGCTCGTTTCTTCCACCGCATGATCATCTTGCAGTACCTGAAGGAAGTGCTCCGCAGTTTAAAGAAGGATACGGTGGAAAAAACCTCTCCGTCTCAAGATTCCCTAAATATCGAAAAAATGCTAAGGCGCTGTCTCATTGCCCGGAAGCGTGCTGATACGAAATAAGGGCGAAAATTCTACTCACAGTCCGAGGAATACGGGAATTGTGTAGATGACAGTCACAATCAGGTAGGCGAATCCCGGAAAAGTATCTCGGGTCACGTAGAAGATACTCGTAGCCAGGGCGCCGCTGGCCAGAGGAACGATTTTTTCAATCGACGCAAGCAGCGCCATGAAAACGGGCACATCATCGAGGTCTAGCAGCTCCGTGATGTAAACGCGCATAGCGATCAGGGATAGATAGAACGGGAAGCCGACGAAGAGCTCTGCGGGATTTTTTTCATCTGATCGTGATATTCGCTCGGCGTGGTCTCTCCGTCCGGGAGAAAGTTCCGACGGGAGAGGAAACTGAGACTGTTAATCTCTTCCTCCCGCGGCGTACGGTCAAAGACGTTTTAGGCTACCAAGCAGAACTCGTTCTCGCCGGTATTTTTTTCCTCACGATTCTGGTTTGAGGGTGATTCCACGGACCCACTATCAAATCGCGAGGATATCCTAATGGAATGACTGAGTACGAGGTTCCATGTCCGAGGGAATGAGCCATACGACTTACGGATGAAGTAGAAGATCGCCGCAAGGTCGGCAAGCGTCAAGAAGGCGAACTTCAGCACGAAAAACGCCGAGCCAAACGCGATGACAGTCGGATGACTGATTTTGAGTTTCTGCACGACGAAGATCCCGGGAACCACCAGCGCGAAGCTCACACCCAGCGAAACACCGTTGAGCGCTCCGAAGTCCGCTTGATTCAAACCCAGCACGCTCCTTGCGTAATTGAAGGCGAAGTCGTTATCTTAAAAGTTCGGTAGATGAATTGGGCGTGTTTTTGAAAAGAAGTTCCCCCAACCCGGGTTCCGTTAGGTTTTCACTGACTCACTCGATAATGAGATCCCGACGTATGCGCATATGAAGCAGATGAGGACGGATGTGATCTGCTCCCTTCTGAAGTCCGGTCGCGACTTCATGACTGAGGAAATTCCCTTCTTGAGGCCTTCTTTGAGACTCACCCAAATGGCTTCGTGCCAAGTGTCACTTCTGTTTGCGTGCGGGATATCTATAAGGACGCTGAGAATTGCTTCTGGTCTACATGATAAATTATTGATGGATTGATTTGAGTCGTGAATGCATAGGTCTAATTTCTCGACTACCTCGAGAGCCAAGAGGGTCGACGATCGGCTCCCAAACCACACTCACCGACATCAATGAAGAAGACGATTACCAAGACGGTTGGAATCGCGAGAAAAATTGCGCACACTATCTCGAGAGCCGCCATTCCGATAGCCGTCGCGAGTGCTCCACCGAGAAACACCGCCAGCAGAAGGGCCACGCCAACGAAGACGCTCACCATGGTGATACGATACATGTACAAGGATTGGGGTACCATGAGAGCGACATAGGTGTACGCGGCGGTGAGCATGAGGATTGTTCCCCCTGGGAAAATGATGATCCATCATTGAGTCTGGGAGCCATTCCATAAAAGATCATTCTCTGCCGACGTCATTGGGCTTGCCGCTCTGAATCCTTGGGGCGCATTGAAACCAAGATATCTTCGTGTCTCGCTGCCGAGACGGATGTTCGCACATCCTCTGATAGAGTGATCTCACCTGTTATGGAGCCCGGCAGCTCCGCAAGCACGTTCAGATAAACAGGAGAAGACATCTGCAGCACTGTGTAGATTTGTGCGAAACAAGTTAAGATACTGCCCAACAAGGTCGCTACCAGTGGGGCTCTGAAGCCGTAGCGAGTCAGATATCTCCCCGCTACCAGGGCAGCGACCGCACCTAGAAAGAATGGAATGAACTTCGATGCACGACTGAGAGCCGATGAAATTACGCGTGTGCATATATTTCACTCTGTGGATTCACTCACCAGGGATGTTCCCGAGAGCTTCTCGGAGCAATCCGTAGAACTGAGTATCGGCAAGAATGGCATTCTTTATTATGTCGTCCCCGTTCTCGAAATCTGCACAATACGTCGCATTGAGCCCGTATTGATTCATGCAGACTTTCTCTCCGATGAAGTTTATCAATGGGACGAGATGGAGTTGAGTGCCGAAGCAATAAAGGAAGAGAACAATTTCAAGAAAATATCTCTGGAGAAGCCCCTGAGACTGATATTCTTCGACTCGACGCTTCTCCTCCGAAGTTTCGTCAATGACTCGCACGGATCCATCATAGGAGGCTCGCATTGAATCTACCCATGATAGAGCCAGGGTGTGTGTGTCTCTGTCCTTTGAACGAGCGGGGTCGAGTCCGGACTGGCGAAGAAAATAACCACCGGTCGTTACGATTCCGCGGAGTCATCGCAGAAGGGAAGGGACCCAGGAGGGAGTCCCAAGGAATCAACCAACCTACCTGGGAGTTCTCGAGACTGCCCGGCGGCAATCTGTGACTTTCGTTGGATTCTACAACGAGCTGTTCCGATGAGTCCATCCTGGAGCACAGGACTCCTCACGTCGACACGGGCTGCTTTCTGAGATCAATCTACGGGGTCGGAACATTGACGGAGCTCGGCGGTGATTGACGAGGTGATCACATTCACTGCGGAGCTATTACGGTTGCATTCTACCGAAACGAGAGCTCCATCTTAATCCCGCTACGCTAGTAGATAACAGCACAGAGAGAGGTATTCCCACTGACAGTTCCCCCGGGAAATCGGCAGAAATCGGGATGCACAGATTCTATCGCCGATTCGTGAGCCTGAAGCTTTTCAAGGTATCAGGACCGAAAATGAGAACTTGGTCTCCCTTCTGTGGACAAAGAGTGTAGGCCGGAAAATGGAGATGAAATCTCTTTGTCCTGGAGATGGCTTCTTAATATCGCTGAGCCTTCCGCGATTCGTCGGCGATCATTTCTACTTTTGCTGCCTGCCTGCCTGCAGCAAGAGCGGTGAAATCCAGGCCTGGGAGACAAGAGGAATTCTCTCCCGGTCAGTGCCGCGAGCCCCATTGTTCATCTCATAGCAGGTCTCAAAGTAGCTCCTTTGGCTGAAACTCTATACCGCCAACTGATTACCAACTGCACCAAGACTGACTGGAAGCCTCAATAATGCCAGCGATTCCGCGAACTTCAACCGAGGAGCGAGGGCAGATCCTGCTCCCTCGGAACTTTCATTCCGGAGTCTTGACGGACCTTGGATAATTTTTCGCGCTCCCCCGCTGCCGGAGCGGGAAGCAGTGAGGGCGCTATTATACCTCTCTGAGCTACGACTTTCACCCTTAATATCTCGCTTTTCGATCGTGAACCCCAATTTCTCAGAGAGAATTATCCCGGGCCTCGTCTGAGCTGGGTCGATCCCCCTCTCCGTGGACAATTCTCTCACTAGACCTTGTGTTCGCTACGGCCGCCCCGATTTCGGTAAGGGTGCGGATGACGCGTTTCGATTCCATTTTTAAAGCGGTTGGGGCTCATAACGTCGGAACAAGCAAAATCACTTCTGCTCCATAAGTGTCTCACGATATTCGGATTCTTGAGGGTACCGACGGGTCCTGTGATCAGGAACTGTGTCCTCGGGCCGCTGCTTGGTCGGATCCTGCTTCCGATCGTCGCTGCGGAATGAGAAAAAATAGCCGTCGCTCCCCGATTCGATCTTACGTTTGAACTCCTCATGCGTCAGGGACCTGAGCGAGTCTTCTCTAGCTTGAGGCTCATATAATACACAGATATCAGTCTCATTGGACAAAGAAACCAAGTCGGAGGACTTTGTCAATTATTCCTCCATGGTGGAAATCACGGGGGCCAGCTCCCGGAAAAATCTTCGAGTCGCTTGTCACTTGTCGCCGAGGTATTGCATGACGCATTGGCCGCTTGTGTTAGTGAGTACCTACGCTCAACTCGGGCAATTGCTCGAGCATTGAATTAAGCAACAACTCTCGATTTAAGTTTGTGGGCGGAAGACGTTTCTCGAAATTGACTGGTTATACTTTTTCTGTAGAGAGAGGTCGATCTTCACGACTCCGCGTTGCTTTTGTTGTTCTCGTCCTTCCGCGCGAGTCCTCCACAATACCTGCAAGGGAGGAAATTCTCGATTTCTATTCAAGATTCGACAGCTTTCATAGAATCTCGACGTTACGCACAATCCCAATCCGACGAGGATCGCGTAGTTCACGGTTAAGATGAGGAAGAAACAGCCCGGGAAGCTGGAATTCGTATGATGATACACAATCGTGGCGAGGACGCCACTGATCACGGGAAAAATCTTCTCGAAAGCGGCCAGGATTGCCATGACCACGGGGACCTCCGAAAGATCTAGAAGATCGGTCATGTACGCACGCATCGACACGAGCGAAACATAGAAAGGAAGGCCGATGAACAGCTCTGCAATGTGCGGGGCCAGGTCATTCTCCGCTCTGACAGGAGCATAGCGAACTAAATTCCAAAAGATCGTGTCCCTTGAAGCCGACGCTCACGTATGTAGAAAAGTATGTGGAAGAACTCCGTGAAGGTGAGCATGGCGAATTTCATCATGAAGAAAGAGGCTCCTCCAGCGATGATCACGGGAGGACTCAATTTCAATCTGTTAGTGAGCGCAATCAGAGGGAACACGACGACGAAGATGACTCCAAGCCCAATCCCGTTCCACAAGCCGAATATAGCCTGATCGAATTGGAGTACGCTCTCCGCGTAGGCGAAAGCGAGCGGGCCACCTAGCAAGGGCGGAAGACTCATCATGAATCAAGAATGATGAATTAGGCTCCGTAGACGGGTCTTGACTCCTGATGTATCAACTCACTGGCACTTCCCAATCCGAAAAATGCACATGCGAAGCACATCAATAGGCACACTATCTGTTCCCGTCTTCTGGCCGGTCGCTCCTGCGAAATGACTTCGAATGCAGTTCCGAAGCCGTCCCGAATGTTGTGCCACAGAGCCTGATACCAGGAATCTGTTCTGTTTTCCTCAGGGATCTCTGGAGATCCAAAATTGAAATTATGTCCTAAGACCCGAGCGGGACTTTCGGGAGATTTTCGAGGAATGAGATGACTCTACTCACGGATATCCTTGATGTAAACGAGAACAAGGCCTGTCGGTAATACGAGGAACGTTGCGCAGATGATCGTGAGTAACTTCATTCCAATCGACTTGGCTAGCGCACCACCACCGAGTGCAGCCAGAAAGAGCCCGACTCCCACGAATACGCCCACCAACATGATCCGTTCCGACTGCAACGATCGGGGGACTCGCAAAGCAACATATGAGTATGTCACCGTCAACATCAACACCCCTCCGCCTGCAAAGAATATTCTCGCGTAAGATGCGTCGGAGCCTACGGCTCCGTCATGAATGGATGGTGCACTCCGGAAGCGCCCGACAAACCTGTGATCGCTCCGGGTATCTCCGCCAGCAAATTGAAATAAACCGGTGCCGGCATAATGATAACCGTGGTAAGTTGGCAGAGACAGGAAACGATGCTTCCGATCAGTGTGATCATCAGAGGTGCCTTGAATCCGTAAGTGGCGAGATAGTTCCCCGAAACTAGAGCGGCGAAGCTGCCTGCAGAAAAAGCATTCTCTGAGCGGAAGATCTACCTTCATAGCGAATTGATTGGGAATACTCGAGCTCTCCAGAATAGCCTGGAGTCGGAATCTGCTCCTTCGTGGAAGATAATTGAGAGAAGGAACGAAACATCCGAACAGATCCTCGAATCAGGCTTAGTTGGAGTTCGACTAACCAGGAACGTTCATGACGGCGTCGATGATGAAACCATAGAACTGAGTGTCGCTGAGGATTGGGTCCTTTATAGTGTTGTGTGCCTTCTGCAGCTCCGTGCAGAGAGATTCGTTGTATCGGTAAGTGTAGAGGCATAATTTTTCGCTAACGAGATTAGTCAACGGAAAGATGTAAAGACTCGTTCCGAGGGTGTAGAGGAATAGGACGAACTCTAGAAAATATCTGCTGCAGAAATTCTTCGATTGATAGGCTTCAACGAGCGCCTTTTCTTCCAAATCCTCATCTTCAGCGTCAGACGGTCTATCCTGAAATGCCCCGGACAAATTCTTGGCTATTCCAGCTGGGAATTCTCCCTGGTTCACACTTTTTGTTATTCGGAGAAGGCAGAGCTCATGGCCTGATGGTCAGAGGTGAGCACATCGCAGCCGCGGACGTGTGTGGGAAAGTCGCGCCACAGAAAATCCCGCTCGCCGATATCCTAAGATTTCGACTCATGACACACAGACTCGACCTGAACAAACGACCAGCTGACGATTCTCTCGGACACCCTACATCGAATCCTTGTGTAGTATCGGATTGTGTGATCTGAATTCGTGTTATAGAGATTCTGCCGTTGGATCGTTCTCATTCCGATCAAATGATAGACGAAATTAGAGTTCGGTTCGCACTGCCGTCTCATGGAGGTCGCAGAATGAATCTCGAAACACCTACTTGAGATGGGTGTGACGTATCTGCCGCGGAAAGTGAAGGATAGTCTATGGCGGTATCCGTTTTCAGGTCCATTCCGATCTTCCCCTGCTCACTCATTCTGGAAGATAGGTCCAGAAAAGCGATCAGAGTGCTGAGCGGAATCTGCTGAGAGCAGCCGGCGGACCTCTAATGGAAAGGTGAGCTCCACGAGCGAAGCGATTGCTCACTTTCCGATTCTCGATGTGTTTTCCAGCGAGAGGACTATACTAGAGAATGAAAATCTCTGAGCAAGAAGCAGGTCAAAACAGGCGTTCGGAGGCCTTCAGAGGAGACTCACGATGAAGCAGGACAGTCACTTCTCAGAGCTTGGCATTACTGACTAGTATTTTGGGAGTGTGCAGGATGAGTCACCGCTGTCCTCGATGCCATCAAAGGCTTCGTCGAATCCCTAAGTAATCCCTGGCGATTCCTCTTCTCCCCCTTTCCTCTCCCTCCTCTCTTAGACCACCTTCTACGAGGCACAGGCGGAGCTATACGTGCATTCGGTCTCTTTCGAGCTGCTTTACCGTCTTGTCCCACGCGTATCGTCCCGACTCAGTAGAGTCGCCGTGAGGTCAGCCCTCAATTCCAGCGCCTCCTTTGAGCCAGTATCGATATTGGTCTACAATTCATACCTAGAATTTAAATGGATTGCTCGCATTGTTCCAGGGGCCTCAAGCGAATCTCTGAGCGCGGAAACCCGGCATCTGCAGCATCCGTCGCTACTCATAGAGACAGTATTCTCGTGAGCTTCGGAATGAGCGATGTATGTATCATGATCGACAGCAATCCTCGTATTTGAGAATCGCTGGGCGACAATGATGAGGATCCGTCGATGCAGCTCCGGCTGAGGAGGCAGATCAGGTCCCTCACCCTGTCATCGAGGGACCGTCCGGTCATTCCTCCGGGCCGTACCTCCTCGAGCCGCGCTCCCCCTTGGATTTTCCAAACCTCGGATTATCCCGCTGCAAATCTTTCCGGAGTGCCGCTGCTCCTCCCGTTTGTGTTACTGCGTGCTGAACTCCCGGAATATAATAATTATAATAATTACTCCCGGAATATGCGGACGGAAAGCGCCACCGATACGTCTGGTAATCGGCGCAGCATCCGAGTTCGTCGTTCCGAGTGTCCATGCTTCCCTTTGGACACGATTAAAGCTCGGTCGAGACGGTGGATGAACTTCGGCGTTTCTTCCAATCCATCGGACCAAGATCCGAGTCTGCTTCACGCTCACGAGGCGTGTTGGACCACGGATGATCGTAGCCGTTTTTGTCGAACCTTCCAACCCGAAAATATCACTAGTGAGCATGTTCAGGTAGTCACCAATGAACGACAGCAGGAAAGGATCTCCGCTGTCGTGTGAAACATCGATACCGCCGGCGAAATCGATACCCTATCTGTGATCCCCGGTGGAGCGCGGGTTTATCACAAGGATCTCTTGTCGCGCCGTGGACGGTGCGTTTCTCGGCACAGCCGTCTCGCCACCTGTTTCTAAGGCGAGGAATCCGCAGAGATAATCCTGAAATGGATGATACCGACCCCTTGAACTCCTAGATCTCTCAAGACAGGGTGTTCTGGAAGTTGCTTATTCGAGCTATTATTTCAACGCAATGCTCGAATCGAATCTCTGTGCGTCTCCGCAGTCCAATGGGGCGCCGTCGGGAATCGGCAAAAGGAAACGCACGGCGAATCAGGGCGTGCTTCGAATTATCTCTGAGAAAGCAATGAGCTTTGAAGTGTCGAGTTCCCGCTTGTGCAGTCCTCAGGACAACTGAAGGAATCCTCACGGCTCTTTTTCCCTTCACTCCCCGACTTGCGAGTGTGTCCTGGTCCCTTCTCCGGGGTCGAATTAGCATGAAATATCCAAATTAAGGGGGGATCCATCGAGCGGATTTTATTGCGTCTCATGCAATTTCTGTCTGACAAGACCTCCTAGAAGATTTTGGGAGGGTACTTGTCTCGTTTCGACGGAACGTTCATATCACACTGTAAGAGTCTCCGATTGCAACGGGATGTAGTGAGTGATGATTCTCCGGACTGAATACAATCTACGAAAATACAGTAGCTGTCATGTTTTGTGCCTAGCGGATTGAAGGTGAGACGGATGGGTTGAGGTAACGACTCGATACAAGCCTGACTTCCTTGTCCACGGCGGAGATCCGCCTCCCTGAGACCGGTCCTTCCGTCTGCTCTCCTCTATTGAATAAAACAGAGCATCCCCACGGACAAACGTTCGACATAAATCGCGTCTGTTCCCGATCGCGCACGATTCAGATCGTTCTTTTTCCCAGTAGATCTTGTGACTCTCAAAAACATCACTCGATTACAAACTATCATGAGCACTCGAATGCTCCGAGCCTCCCTTCACCCCGAAGTCCGATGTCGTCTGAGTTGAAACTCCTTCACAGCGGGGAAAATTCATGGAACTTCCGGCATTGCTGCAGTCAATCCAATCCCGATGTAAAACCTCAGCATCAAACGGAAGGGAGGCATACACAGGCCGTGCATGGGTCGTGTGAATGTATCGACTTGTTGCGTTGAGCAAAGATTTGCGAAGTACGGGGCTCTGCATGCATGATTCCTGCAGGAACCCTTGGCGAGGATCACTGCACGATGCACGAGTTCCACGATCCACCTTCATCTGACTCGAGCATTTCCGTTTCGTCCTTGAACACGGGAGCTGCATGGGAGTGCGCGTGCGGGTGTGGATGTTTCTGCACCTGTGACGGAGAGTTCATCGATGCCGGATTAATTGTCTGTTCTCTAAAGGCAGGAAATCCCGGCTCGATCGGGTTATTCCTTCCCGGCCCGGTACGGGAGCTGCGCGAGCTCACTTTGTATTCCCGGACTCTCCTCGGTTTGTGCCTCCAAATTTCCTCGTGGAGGTGATCTGGTATCGCATCCCTCTCGCGTATCTTAGTCAGGTATAAATTCATCGTCGGAGTGCCGGAGTGCTCTTTGAAGTCGAGCGGCTCCTTGCCGAACTGAAACGAAGATCCGTTTCAGACAAAGATCGGCAGTTCCCGTCGGGCTAGAGTCGTACAGTAATCTGTTGCGTCATCGTGACATTATGCGGAAAGAACTCTTGGGAGTCGGCAAACCTTATCTAAACAGTGATCCGACGATCCAAACCGATTGAGCAGGGCGAGAATCTCTTTCATGTGTTTTCCGTCTTTCATAGCGTGCACGTAATGTAGGGCCGTACGATAGTACTGCAAGATGAATGAGAACAGCTGTCGGAGGGATCATTTAAGGAGAGCGAGTACTAGAGAGGATCTCGAATTGAGAGGGACAATCATCCCTCGGCCCTCATTCTCAGAGTCCTCCTTATTCACCTCGTCGACCAAAGTGTCGATGCTCTCCAGAGGATCCATGGCACTCAGGATTTCTAGGACCATCTCTTTATTCTGGAAGGGAAAGAGCTCCGGTAGTCGTTCCCCGCGTACTAAACAGTGGAAACGAGAATGTGATCGCTGCGATACGGGAGTGGAACTTACTCTGTTCAACACTGCTTTGTGCAGCAGCGGTAATGCATCCCCTCGAACTCGAGCATTCCATAGGAGATCGCAGTGAAAAAGCTCTGACTTATCCCCTTGATAAGCTGAAAGACCTGGGATCAGGGAGGTTAATTCAGAGCGGTGCGTCTAAAGCTCGATACAGTCCGGGAATTCCCTAAAATCGTTTCCTATTCCCATGGGTTTGTCACGCTAGCACAAATCACCTTGAAACGTATCGAGATCATTGTTGTAAACAGATTCGGACAAATAGTCGATCCATTCCCAGTACTCAGGGAGAGCGTTGAGGAAGTCCTGGAATATGGATGAAGTCCCGCTTAAGCGTGAATCCCCGGCTACGCGTCCATCCTAGCAAGAGCTCCCAAGGCACTGTCTTTCATTTCCCCTGATTTTCCGAGAGAAATATCGAACCTTCACGTCAGCGGGAAGTGACTCGATTTCCCTTGGCTTGTAAACTTCAGCCAATCGGACGTAGCCGTGTAGAGCAAGGACTCTCCTCGGATAACTTTCGTGCAGCCATTTCGCAACAATTCGATTTATCTGTTTGCAGTACTCTGATAATCCGCAGTTTTCGGCGATATCGTGAGCTGTGTGGTTTTGCTGGAACGGCAAGAGGACTTCCGTCTGCTTACTCGAAGGAGAATTATCCAGGTTCGATGAATAATTATCATATTTTCAGGAGCTCGGTAGGTCTAGAGCCGACTCACGCAATTACGCTGACAGAGAACTAGAGGACCGCAGCGTTCCACGAGAATCGCGAACGACGATGCGGGAACGCGGTTCCGAATGGCGACTTCGAGCACACCCTGACCCTGCGGAAGACCACTGTGAGGAAGAAAATCGACACCGGGAACGAAGTCCGCTGCCGACTGTCATGAATCAAGTCGACACCCTCGACCATGACCATTGCGGCAGAGAACTTACTTTGTAGAAGAGCTGCTGAAGAACTGATTCACACATATCTGTTTTTGGAATCAGAGCCTCGACCATTTCTGGCTGAAGAGAATTGTTCAACGCGGCGAACAGTACCGGAAATTCAATCTGTCCGAAAAGAAATTCAGTCATCGGTCGTTTGACAGAAGGGAACCATGCGTAAGTTATCTATTTGCAAGAAGTGTCAAAAAAAGCATCCCAGCAGGCGCTCTCGTACTCACTCCGTCTGCGTCTCGCATCGACGTGAATAGTTGGGCGCCCGAGTTTACGAGAAGCCGAGAAATGTGAACGTCCTGATTCGCCATAGCGTAGTAAAGGATAGGCGCCCCTTGACCCCCAAAATGTCGAAAGTCAAAGAGGAAGTTGGGCCGTTTCTTTGATTTCGTCAGGAGCGCTTGAACTTTGCGACGATCTCTCGCCAGGACGTGATGCACGAGTGCCTAAGGAGAATCCCCCATGAAATGCTCGCTTGGCGATTGGCACTGTGTTCATCGATTGTTTGCGTGAGCTCCTTGACGTTTTTCCGTCGAGCAATGCATCACCAACTCCAAGAGAACACGGATCAAACTTACCATGCTTGGTGCGATCCCCGAGATCAGTTGCGTGATTTTATCGTTCCCCGTGGACTGAGCGGACTCCAAGAGGGTCTTCCCATACTGCGGAACGAATTGTAACCGTTCAGTTTCATGAGCGAGGGAGCAACTTCTGTCCCGCAATCTGTGTGTTCCCGATGCACGAATCGGGAGGGAGACGCATTATAGTAAACAAGTTAAGATATCTGTGGGTGATTAATTACCCTTTCGCCATCCATTCGAACCCAGAAGTTTATCAGCCTGGAGGGAGAAATCTTTATTTGAACTTCCGCCCTGACGCAAGACCACCAGAACAATACACCAGATCGAGGGCATGAAACGCCGACTCGAAATCATCAGACTTGGGGCGCCCGTGATCGGTCGGTGCTCAGCTCGAATTGGAGACTAAAACTCTGACTTTCATCTCACCTTCGGACATCAGCGATGTTCCCTGCTTGGACCGCGATCCATATCCCTGGCTGGTATTTCCGTATCGCTGATTTGACTTCGGGAGAAAGTCTCTGGGACTGAACCTTCGGGACGAAATCAAGCTGTAGAGCTCCGCCACAGTACCAATTCTGGCGGTTCTCCTCTGAGGGTCGTCCGACCCGAGTATGGGAGTCGGACTCAATTGGCCCTCATTGGCTTGTCGCTCACCACATCGCTTGCATTGATTCGTCTGACGCTTGTGGGAATCTCTGCCATTCATGATATGATTCAGGTATAAATTGCATCAAACAAGGGACAACTCCTTCTCTGGGCTAATCACCCGTAATTGAGGACATCAGAGCATCGACTCCCAATATGCAGCTTTCGGTTCCGAAGCCCGTTCGTGGAAGTTCCGTAATGCTCGAATGGCTCGGCAACGAGCGTGGGCAAATAACGCTCAGTACCCGGGGCTCGGAGAAAGAAGAAAGAGGACCCTCATTCGGAGCACTCTGAGGACAGCTTCATCACCTTCGACTCCAGAGTGTCATCAGTTGATGGAACACGAAAGACAGCACTCAATTGCAACGGTTTCTACTATCTCGATTTTCTGCGAGCGAGCGTGCGATTTTCTGTGCCTATCTAAAATAATCATCAATAGGCCGAACATTTCGTCGCTCTTTCATTCTGCTCCGCTGCGGGAGAGGCGATGACGGTCCCATTCATGATGCCGAGGATATCGTTTCCCATGGAAACAGCGGAGAATGTTCGCACAAAGCATCGCATTGATGTAGGTACCTATCCTATTCGATCCCTTTGCAACAACCTTCTAGTGGATTCTCCGATCAGTTGCTCCATGCGAGAGAACAGAAAATTCCCCTTACAGCTTTGAGTTGAAGTAAGTCGGTTGAGGATTGTAGAAGTGCAGTCAGTGCGGAAATATTCTGGTTTTGGATGGCCAGTGCCAACGGAGGTCTTTCGCTTTCTCGGTTGGGGTCGATGCCGAAGTCGACGAGCATGTAGACGAGGCTCCGAATTTTCGCCGACGACGACTCACAGTCTCTGGACGAGCAGACCTCTTGGAGGAGGTCCTGATCCTGTGAAATGAGAGTTGCCCCATTTTCTCGGAGGTCATCTTTGTCTTCCAATGCAGCTCTACTTCGAATGGGGCGGCGGTAGTGCTACGGCTGATCAAGTCAATCTACTCCACGGAAAATATTGAGCTAGATCTTTTCTGCGTGATTCGGAGTCGATTCTCGCGACCCCTCGCTCTTTGACAAATCTAATTTGCATTCGGTATGAATATCGAGAGTCTCATCGAACGGCGAAGTCGCGGACGGATCACGCTCCAGCTCTCACTCAGTCACAAACCTGATAATCATCGATGTTGAATGTTCCATCTTGGATCTCATCGAGGATCGTCCGGACCTTTGCAACATCCAAGCTTCGAATACATTCGCGAAGAGTCTGCAAACACCGCAGAAACCCTTTTACCGTGAACGTTCCCAGTGTCAATCGAGCTCGAGATTCGAAGGGGTCAAAGATGAATACTTCTCGAGAGCGTCGAGCGTGGAAACTCATCGGATACAAGCTCTGGTCTCAAAGATACATTGAATCCCCAACGCGTCCTCCCCCCCCGATTTCCGCTGAGCCAGAACGCAGAAGTTATCTGGCTTTCCACGACCATGTCGTATCTTATCGCGGGACGCTCTGCAGTTCGAGTCTCCTCACCGAAAATTGGCCATCCGGAAAGAGAGAGTTAGAGATCACCGCGGACTTTCGGAGGCGAAAGTCATTCGCAAACCGCACCAGACGCTTGCGACGTATACCGGCGAAATTATATGCGGGTCTACGGGAGGATCTTGAGAAGGACCGCGTCTATCTTCTCCATTCGCTCGTTAGGAGGTTAGTACTCGAATCGTTCTTCCAGATTCTCATGGACGCATGCGGAGAAGCTATACCCTGAGAACGGACGAGGGAATCGGGGGATTCGTCAATCAGCTGTCCCGCTCTGATCGACCCACTGAATCATGCAACTGGGACTCAGAAGCGGAGGAGAAGCGGCAGTCTCACGGAATTCCTCACCTCAATGTAGCTCATCGCCGACGCCTCTGTCGAAAGTCCGAATCACGTGCAAGAATGAGTTCCCGGAAATCGGCAGAGCCTCACCACTAGCGAGAGCATCCCGTAAGTTAAGCGGAGAGCCCGAGTTATTTCGAGTCGGACTTTGCCAGCCCGTGTTGTCCTCCTGGCCACGGTTTCGCTTCCGCGCCGTCGGGGGCGCCACCGACACATTTTCTTTCCCATCTGCGCTCGTCGCCGAGACATTTTATGCAATGCAACGTACAGAGTCAGCGAGCATGACATACCATTAGGCCTGACATTATCATCGATGTCAATGCTGTGGCGAAAAATCACTTGCCGCGTAGCGGAATCGAACCACGGACTCCTCCGTCGACAGCCGGGCTCGCTTGGGATGCCTCGTCGATGAGCGCGAAGCATTTCCATGAGAGGCGGTTGGACCGAGAGCGAGTTAGAGTTCTCGCACGGGCAGTTATTTTGCGATAGCCGTAGCGAGTAGGCCCCGGAGAATGTTCCATTATCAATCCATAGAGTCGGCATCTTCAAGAGGAATCCGGCGATCTCTGTGTTCCGCGCACAGTCCGCTGCCGGGGAGCGAGTCGCCAATCAAGATGGCGGAGCGGGGCGACTTTTCTCGTTCCAGAATCGCTGCTCCTTGGCACGATTTTCGGTGCTTTCAATCATAATCCGACTGCTTGATTTTTCGAATGATAAAGCGAGGGAAATTGCGGTCAGATGCATCAGGCACAGCTCTGTGGACGTCCGCCTCGGTAGCGCAGTAGGTAGCGCGTCAGTCTCATAATCTGAAGGTCGTGAGTTCGATCCTCACCCGGGGCAAGGCGGCCTACTTTTTTTTCCATGTACAGTGCTCGAATTTCCATGGTGTTCCAGGTTCCGGGCTTGGGCATTGACGAGAGATGACTCTATCGACCACTCCGTCCGCTGTCGATGGATCAATCGACTTCCATCAGTTTCCAGTCGAGACCACGAACCTTTAACGGAGATCCTCTGGCAGTAGCGAGTCTCTACCCTTCCATCTCTGATCGCCGAAGAAAGCCGCGGCGTGGTGGATCACCGCTGATCGAGAAAAAATTGAGAGACAATACTTCATTGATCCGCGTCCGATACAGGACAGATCAGTTTTCCCGCAAGAAGGCTTCTGAAACCTCATCAACGCGCGTGGAATTCCCCCACGAAAACCGAGAATATGGGCTCCAACGGCGTGGAATCTCTGACAAGTGTCCTTCCCGAAGACCGTCTTATCTCTGTACGAAGAATGGAATGAGCAGGAATTGGACCTCGTCGAGCGGCTGTGGAAGGCCTGGAGAGGGCGCTCACCAGATCCAGACGGAGAAGCCTTGAATCCATCTAGAGCGACGGAGTTGCAAATCTCGAAAGGACTTGAAGTCGAATTCCCGACAGTAATTTCGAATGTTCATCACGGGGAACTAGCTCCTTCCTGAAGCATGCTTCGAGGCTGGTTCTGCTATTCGAGCTTAGGATAATGTCTGGAGATAATTTTTACAATCTACAAGCATGTGCAATGTCTCTCCCCTCCCTGACAAAAACTCTTGAAACGGGTGCGAGATGACGGACCCACACTCATAATTCCGCCAAGCTAATACGCAGCTTTCGGGTTGATAGACGATTTGCGAAGGTTTCCGGATCCGGACCTCGATCCATGGGAACCTAAAAAAGGAGGGATGGAAGCGGGATGGGACTCCGCGAAGAACGATTATATGCAATCGAACACTCGTACCTTTTTTTTCGGAATTTTATTAGGACTTAAGCGTATGTTATTTGTCTAGCCTAGGAACATGGTGGCGGGATCCTCGACGCCGTCCTTGATCTTCCTCAGGAAGGTGACCGCTTCCCTTCCATCGATTAGACGGTGGTCGTAGGTGAGGCAGATGTACATCATTGGCCTGATCTTGATTTCATTATTGATCACTACCGCCCGCTGTTGTATGCCATGCATTCCGAGAATGGCGCTCTGCGGTGGGTTGATGATCGGAGTACCGAACATAGAACCGAAAACCCCACCGTTTGAGATGGTGAACGTACCGCCGTCCATGTCCTCGATTGCCAACGAGCCGGATTTGGCTTTCTCACCCAACTGTGCAATATATTTTTCGATTCCAGCGAAGTCGAGCTGGTCGGCGTCGCGGATCACGGGCACAACGAGGCCCTTCGGCGTCGAGACGGCCACTGAAATGTCGATGTAGTCTCTGTATATGGTTTCGTTTCCATCGATGACTGCGTTGACGACCGGCTGGTCTTTGAGAGCGTGAGCGCTGGCTTTCACAAACGCTGACATGAATCCCAATTTGACACCGTGTTTCTTCAGGAAAGCGTCCTTGTTCTTGTTTCGGAGCTCTGTGAGTCGCGACATGTCGACCTCGTTGAAGGTAGTTAGCATGGCATAGGTATTTTGCGCGTCTTTGAGACGCTCGGCGATTCGCTGTCTCATGCGGTTCATTTTCACACGAGTTTCAGTCCGAGCTCCGGAGCCTGGAGGGGAGGAAATATCGAAGGCGGGAGCATTAAAATCTTTGCTGAGGTGCTTCGTGACCTCAGTTTGTCGCGGCGGCACTGGGGGCGGTGTAGCGGTGCTCGGTGGGGGCGTAGCGACTGGAATGATTGAAGGAATTTTCAACGCTCTAGTCTTTCGATAGAATGAGTCGGCGATGTATTCAATCAGATTATTTTTTACGGATGGATCGAAGAAATTCCCCA
This sequence comes from Galendromus occidentalis, assembly GCF_000255335.2. Taxonomy (NCBI): domain Eukaryota; kingdom Metazoa; phylum Arthropoda; class Arachnida; order Mesostigmata; family Phytoseiidae; genus Galendromus; species Galendromus occidentalis. The sequence goes on from NW_003804581.1 coordinate 52,431, forward strand.
CGGAGATATTTCCTCTGTCTCCCTGAATATGGTTCGATTGGTCGAATTATTGAACGGATAAAGAATCTAACGGTCGTCTTGACAATCTTACCAGGGGTGGCTTCTACTTTCGGAGGCTCGGGAGCCGTTGCTGCCGCGGCAGCTGGTCCGGCTCCACCGGTTGCTCCGACCTTAATTTTCAGGATATCTTGACCGGGTGTCACGGTTGCTCCGTCTTCGACAAGAAAACTCTCGATGACACCGGCGACCGGCGAGTGGATCGGAATTGCGGTTTTGTCGGTCTCCACTTCGGCCACCACGTCGTCAACCTCTACTTGGTCGCCAGGAGCTTTCACTAGCCGAATATCACCTTCCGACAAAGACTCCGACAACTGGGGGCACTTGATTGTTTGGATCTCATTGCAGAGAATCCCACTTGTATGGAATAGACGTTCGGAGGCGGCTTTGGCGAACCTCTGTGGCGCCGGATCAAAGCCTTTCCTCTCGAGGGCTCGGACGGCCAGTCTGGTAAAAGCACGTGATCCGATTCGACCGGCTTGATGGGCAGACCGCGAAGCCAAAATACGGCTCGCGGTCTTACCCGTGGAGCTGGATACGTTTGTAATGAGCTTCAACATCGTCCGATGTCCCCCGTTTTTCCTCAGAGGTGAACCGATGTCAACAACAGCAGCACTTTGAGCAGACGAGTGTCGGGCCCGTCTCGCTCTCTCCCCTTCGCTCTAGTCGGGTGGTGGCAGGCATCGGCTGCGTCTGTCGAAGCGGCAAGAGGGCCTGTGCGGGTTCGAGGGGGAGAGCTGTTGGCATACGGAGCCGAATTCTCAGGCTGTGCCCAAACCTTCGGTCACCCTTTCGCCTTAGGTGATTCGGAAAGCGAGCTGTGGTGAAGGCGCCGCTTTTCGAACAGAGGGGCATAAACTACAACAGGATACGAGGCGATTCTTATCCTCGAAAGCGGATTCTCATGTTCGGAATATCGATGGTCGGGAATTTCTTCGATTTTGTTCCTTGTGCATCACATTAATTCCATTCGAGACGGTGTTCGCAAACGAAGGGCTCAGCGGCACGGAATCGAATGGTTCCTCCCGACTTTGCCGCAAATATCGAGTGCTGGAAGATTTTACTTCCGTGTCAGAGGTGAATATCCGACAACACCTTCAGCCGCCATGCGAGTCAGAGTCTTGGCATGAGCCCCGCGGAGAATAGTGAGCCTACAGAAGGCACTCGGCAAGGAGAGGCCGTCGACGACGACGGTAGACTATTAAGACGTGACTCATTGTCTGGTGATTACACGAGAAGGAGAGCTGACCGGAGTCTGATCTCTAATCGTTCTTTTCTCCAAGTTTTGGAACATGGCCAGCCAGAGCTTCGGAAAAGCTTGAGCGGCTCGATCGATAACGTACGGAATCAACGCCCTCGTCGCAATATGACGTGCCTTCTGAGGTCGAGTTTCCGGTATCATACCTCAAGTGAGCCCAAGAATTCTCGAGCCTGTACGATTGCCGGCAACAGTCTAGAAATCTGAATGAGACACCGAGTACTCCAGCAAATCAGGTCGGCTCTAGGCGCTACCTGGGTACTTATCGCCTTCATGATTCGTTTCCCTCGGTCATCGAGCGTCTAGCGGGATGATACTAACGAGTATTCAGAGCACCGTATCTGGGCATTTCGCTGCTGCATCGGGAGCCAATCGAAAATCCGTCGCGCAATCCGCCGTGGAGGATGATTCGAAGTTTGTATTGCTTCCGATGAGACTTGTAGATTTGAGAACCGAATGTTCTCCCTCGGGCTCAGGGTTCCTTCGGAATAAAGCCTGTCTGAGAAATCAACCGAAGAGCCCTGATATAGAATGCGGCCATGGGGAAAGTCATCCATGGTCGAGAAAAACATTCCGGCGCATTCGTGATTCCGGGAAGTGTATACATCGGCATCGTTGACCCTCCTCTCAATGGCCCCCAAATATCGTACAGAGGGTACCCTCCTGTGCACCCTTCATTTCAGCGGAAACCGGCATCGAAGCTTCCTAGTCGTAACCCCCACGCGAACCCCTGTCGGGAACCGTCACCGGAATTGCCGACTTCTCTTTGTTGCCCTCTCTCCTCGAACCGTAGATCTGAGCAGAATGTGATTCCAACGAGAGGAAATACTATTCTCGTCCTGCGGAACGGACCCATAGGCTCGCTGCGCTCGACTACGACGCGTCGTCAATATCTTCCAGGAAGTCCGCCTGACCTGATCCATGCTAATGATGGAATCCTTCAGCGAGCTATAACGCTAAAGGTAGAGGCTAGCTTAGAGGGAGCATAGCATCGCACGGAGAGCGGGTATGATAATGCGAAGTTCGCACTGCTCGCAAATCCGAGGCAGGACAGGCTTCTTCCAAGCTCGAGCGATCGATGTCCTCCGGAAATGAGACGTTATTTCATTATTTATCATCCCAAGACGGAGATACGGGGAAATCTCTAAAATGCCGAGGGGAAGAAGGGCAGCGAATCATCGGACGAGAGAACGGCGCCTCTATCTATGCACCTCGTCCGAAGCGAGGTGCGAACTCTTCGGCTTGCTTGTTCACACGGAAAAGTTGCGATTCATTCGCTGCCAACACGGCCTCGCGGAACTTGAGTTCGAATATCCCGCCCTGATTTTCTTGAGGAATCCTCCGGCTATCTGTGCACCAAAGATTGCCGTCACTTGAGCTGCCATCGTCCGAAAGAGGATCTTCAGGGGAGCTTTCGGGTCATCGGAGTCCTCATGGTCCGATCCGCTCTGTATGCGCGAAGGCTCCTCCGGAAAAGGGTTACCGATTATATTTCTTTAGTGAGGTCTCCCTTGAGCGGATGGGGAGAATCATTGACTCTGTCCAATCTCTTCAGGTTATGATTATCGCGGGAATGTTCCGATCATGGTTCGCAGCGAGTCTGATTACCTGCTAAGAGATCAAGGATCCCTGGTTCCCATGATGGGCTCCCGGGGAAGATGATGAAGGTATTCTGAATCCCCTCCTCATTCAGGAAATGTCTTCCCTGCTCCGGAGCATCTCGCTCATCGCTTAGATTACTCGATCTCTGTTTTGTCAGGAGTTTCATCATTCCTCATCGACTCGAAAGGAAATCACCGTGTCGCACAGCTTTCAGGAGCCCGAAATCGACCCAGTGTAGCTCGAGACGGCTCCCAATGTGGAAAACTTCGGGAATTCGTGAGCATCTCCGTGACTCCCGGAGAAGTCGACCAGAGGTATTTTGCTCTTTCACCCCAGCCGCGTCCCTTCCAGGCAGGATGCTACCGAATCATTCGAATCGAAGCGATACGTTAGCGTTTTGTCCCCTTCGCCGTGTTCGAATAAGAAACGGAAATTGCTTGGTGACAAATAAAAAACAAAAACTCTCATTTCCGCTTGGAGACGGCACGCTTATTTGCCGCTCCGCTCATCTCCCCGGACGGATTTTGAAGCCGCTCACTGCTTTACTCTTTGTGCGTCACTATCGAAGTCCTCACAATGGAGGTCCCACGCGATGACGACTCGTTCGCCCTGACCAGCAACTGTTTGAATGGAGAAATAGAGAAGCTGCCCCTCCGAGGCGCGCCACGGGCTGAATCAGGTTGATGCCTCGCCTTATGACGCTGTCAGGCTGCGGATCGTATGGCCCGATGAGAGGTGTCGTGTTCAACATCGTAATGAAATAGTATCTATGACGTCACGGTGCTCTTCCTTGACGTCTCCGCCGCAATCGTAGAATCGCTCAGGGAGAAAATTGATCCAGTATCGCAGCTCGTGCAGGGATCACCGGTACGGGAGGCAGTCAAGAGGAGATGTGGGAAAAAAGGACCGAGACAAAAGTAGAGCAGGCAATTGGATTTTATTCCGAGACGACATCTGACAACGATTCCTCGATCCTGTGGCTTCGGATCCCCTTGCGCTCAACTTCACTGAGATTGGAGTTAGTGAGCTCCGTATCGTCGAGGAGAATCGGGACCGTGGCTGGATACCGGGATTCGTCCATGATGCGAGAACTTCGGAATCTCTGAACGGGGCTGGGATCAGTGAATCGAGTACTCTTCAAAAACGACACTCGGCCCGCCGCTATCACTCGAATTCAATCTTTCCCCGTGACGTTCCATTCTCCGAGATACGTGCGGTGTGAGGAAACTCTTGCAGGAGAACAGAAACAGAAGACAAGGAAGAGGGGGAACAGTGTAGGAAAAAAAGGGAAGAAGACATTCGAAGACATTCCCATTCCATCGGTCGCAATTCTCGGCGCGCAGTCGAACTATCAAATTCTTGAAATTCCTGCGAGGCCCTCTGCTCCGCCATACCATCACTGCCGCTGGCGAGCGTACGCTCGGGTCATCCGCAGCGCTCGCGATTCCGAATGCTCAGGAAATCGGGAGGGAGAGGCGCAATCGACCGCTTGGAAATCAAGATGACTGCGGAAACCGGAGTTCGGAGAATTCCGTTGATGTCTCCAGAAGAGCAGACTGAACCGTTCTGTCTTTCTCTTACACTTTGCTTAGATTATGCATGAGCCAGGCTCTAAGATTCGGTTCTTGAGAGCGACCTCCAGCGTCTGGAAAAAGGAAATGCGAAGCGGTCGGGAGCTCGCAGTGGGAGAGCGGGAGCGTCAATTGAAAATCTATAGAGCCGGAGTAGTGCGGTTAGTGGGGAGGCCTCGACGGCCGACAAGGTTGTTCCGCTCGGAAAGGATAACAGTCGAACTTTTAAAGTCTTCTCGGACTCGTCGGTTAAATGGTGCGTTTTATTCGATCCCGAAGTCGTGCGCTCGGAATTAATGTCTTTACATTGCGTCCCGGCTCAAGCTGATATATGTTGATTAGAGTCGATGTTGATCGCTTCGACACGGTCTCGCAGAGCATAACGAGCCAGCCAGCTGTCCCGTCAGTGTCAGCTCGCTCACGCGAAGGTCGCCGGAGGAAGATGTTCTGCTCAGATATCTCAGAGCTGACGTTGAATTTCTCGGAGCACACGCTTGGGGTCGGAAACGGCAGCTCGAGATGGACTCAGAAGAAGCTCCTCGTTTCCCGCCGAGCAATAGGTATTTTCTGGAGGACTCCGCGGGGCCAGAACGACGAATTCAACATCAGGGTTGGCTTCTGCCGGTTTCAAAGAGGTCCCAAGCTTCAGGTCCTGGCTCTCAAACCAGGCCGACGGCACGACGCCCCGCCGTCCAAACCTCGGGCGACTTCAAGAGTAAAATGAAACCTCGTCGCACAGCATGTAATGTCTTGTGAGCACCTCTCGACCGAAGGGTAGGATTACAACGAGTATAAATTTCCCTCAGGGAGCCATAAATTGCGAGTTATGTCCCTACGAGACTTATGTCTAAATGTTTCCTTGAGCAAGTCCGTGTTCACGCCCCCTCGATTCTCCTGAGCTCGTTCGCCTACTCGTGTAGAGCCAGACGCGTGGGGCAATAGTCAATTTATTGAGTGTTCTGCGAGGGCTGCTCACCGCCTTATTCCTCCAACTATCCCGCTCCGGGAAGTCCCTCCGCCGACGGTTCCATCCACTTTTGGGGGGAAAGAAGCGAAAGTAGCCGATAGAGTGTCTCACAAGCGATTCAGCTTCCGGTCCTGATAACAGCTTCGGCTTACGCAGAACCACATGGTCGAAAACGAGTCGAAAATTCCGTCACTGCTCCGGTCAGTGTTTGCATGTGGGATGACTGCGCGAAGTTGTCCCAGCCTAGACGAAATCGCCCGAAGCAAAGTCGGGACTGTCCGTCTCTTATCTGTGCTGACTGAAATGAAACTCTATAAAGCGATTCCCTTTCCGCGCCAAGTGTGGGCTCCCGCGTGTGTTCCATCTCGCGGCGTGATGTGGCGTGGAGTGCAAATTGTCTCCCGTATGTATTAAATGTTCCGCAGTCAAACGTCCTGCGGGCGACAGACTTGATTTACGATCGCTTGCGCTGCTCTACAACACTCGCTCAAGTCGTTTATTTTTTCCTCTCTAAGATTTATTAAAGTTCCTTATTTCCCTCCGTTCCATTCGTTGTGCCTACGGTGTACTTACCAAGCACTACGTGATTCCACCGGAGGAGCCAGGAAGTCAGCGAATCGACAACGGACGAGAGCGAGCTAGGCGAAACTCGAACACTCGCATCCGCTGGTCGCAGTATCCGAGCAACAGTCGAAGGACGAAGGTATCGGAAGCGCCCACAGCATTGCATCAGAGTGATTGTTTGCTTGGTTAAATGAGCCATTGACAAAGTCGTGGGGCGAAGCGACCCGCACGAGCGAGGCCGGGCACAGCAGAAAAAATGCAGATCGAGAGGGGAGAGGGACGGGGGCTGTCCGTCGATATCCTGATGTGGATTCATTAGCGAAGTGCAACCTCTCGCAGGAGGCCGGGAATGATGCCAAAAAATTACCTCTACCGAAATTTTCTTCCCTTTAGAATAGAAAGACGTTTCCGGCGAGTTCTTGATCCATGGCACCTGTCTTCGCCGAGCGATGCTGAACTAGGGTGATTGTAATCACATTCGTGGGGTTAGGGAGCGGGAGGAGAAAGGAAAAGGAACAGATCTGCGAGACAGCTGATTCCTCGAATGGACGGACCACAGGAGGACCATCTGCCGTAGGGATTGGACCCCGATGTTTCCGAAGGGGAGAACCGAAAAAAAAGGAGAGAAGACTCCCCCAAGCAAAGTCCAAAAACCACTCAGGGTCGCCTCCGTTCAATGGCTTGACTGCTTGCCCTACACCTGTAAGCGGGAATCGTTCTGCGAGGGAAACTTCAGGAAACGTTTCAGAAGACGGAAAACTCGATCCGAGAGCCGAGAATCCTAGAGCCTGATTCCGATACAAGCGCGGAATATTGTGACGAACAAGCCCCTCTTGATAGGTCTGAGGCTATCCGAAATGAAACCGGTCGTATCACGAGATTCAACTCCGCAGAACCGTGGCTGGGAAAGAAATGGGTTCGTCATGCTCTCCAGAGAGTTTTTGTGGAGAAAGATTTGCCGCCTGCGGTCTCGCAAGCGAGTCAGGCTGCCGACCACCGGGCCGACCCGCCAGGCGGCTAGCACGCAAGTTTCCCTCAACAGACTGGCGCAAAAGAACACCGAAACTTCCATGACGTCGAAGAGGGCGTGGCAAATTAGCTCCCATTAGTGCTATATAGTTAGCTTTTCATAAAAGTCGCTACAACTTTGACTGCCACGAGCGGAAGTCATCGTTCTCGCCAGCGGGACAATACGCAGCGTCTGAATCGGAGGCGCACGAAGCTTTCCCCGAATCTCGTTCCCGTTATTCGACAATGAACGATGAACTTCCGTGACGTGGTGATCCATCAGCCCGTTCGACTGAATCATGAGGGAAATTAGGATCAACAATAATGATTATTAATCTCCTCGACAGAATACGGAAATGTCTGGCCCAAATCTCAGCCCGCGTTGCCGTGTCACAGGACCTCTTCCATGTTCGCCTTGGTGTGGTGTAGGCGCGGGAGCGTGCGTGTGTGTGTTTGTCTTTGTCCATCCGCTCCGGAATCTCGATTGCACGATGGAAGGGTTCATGTGAACGCGGTCGACGGCAATATGAGTCCGGACTCGCTGTTGCCTTTCTGCCGGCCTGCCTGGTGGCCCATATTGCGCCAGCTGTCTGCTACATATTTTATGTGTATTATGGTTTAGATTTAATAAACGACATATTGTTTCCTACGAAGGACGTCACAAGCCCGGTGCGGCTCGGAGTCGACTCGAGGGTTATTCAAACCATGGAGAACGCTGGAATGCCACAGACCCCTTCCCTCCCCTTCCCCCCGAAGGAGCAAACGGTCTTTCGACCGTAGGGAGCGACGCGCTTTCGTACGCCTCCCTCGGCCCGTAGCCTTGCTCGTAAATATACTGACTTCAGAACTCCTGTTGGGCTCGGAATGCTGGACTTATCTCGAGTCCGAGAACGATATAGAGGGAATACAAATTGAGGATTCTGTGACTTAGGACTTACAAGAGAATTGACCTCACTCTTGTCGGTATCTTCCGGGAAGAGCATCGAACGCAACCTACAGAAAAGCTGGGGCGGGCCGCATACCCACACAGAACGCCGACGGGAATATGGGGATCATTCCGTCAGACGACATTTTTGGCTCTGGGGGAAGGGCAGGTTGTCTCGATATACAATGCATGGATGTGTGAGCACCGCGGAAGAGGACACACCCTTCGATGGATTAGTGGACAATTATGCTATTGGCAATAACGGCCTTCTCAGGCCTGGCCAACGGCTTGGACCGCTAGCCAGGTGTTCGAGTTATTAGCGCTGCCTTATGGAAGCTCACACGTCATCTCATAAAGGAGACTAAGGGCTCTCCGTGTGGCCGGGTATCGCATGCTGAAAATTTTGCGTCGTTCGGATCAGGCGGGAAAATCGATCCACGGATTGAGACAAGTGGGAGACGCGGAATCCAGGAATTCCGTGGTAGGCACGTCGACGGCGTTTCTCCGCAGTCTCGGGGTCTGGGCTCAGAAGTTCATCTTTTTGTCCATTTACGCGTTCCATCAGAGCGACAGATGACGACAATCCAGGAAATTCCGCGATTCGTGTCCTTCTTCGGAAACATTTTTGGGATGCCACACGGGCCCACTCTCGCTCGATTGAGGTTGAAGTCGCGGATAGGGAAGAGGAGCGGGAGAAGGAAAAAAGAAGCGGGTCCGCGGAGGCGAACGACTCGGAGAAAGTCGGCGAGAACAGAGTGCTACACTTGATTCAACAGTCAGCGTCTCTCGGGGGAGTCCGTGAGACATTGCGATGCTCCCAATGTCTCGGCTCTTCGTTGCTGCTGGAATCAACAGGAGAGCTTTCTCCGGGTCCACTAGGAGTCCATACCGGGATGGTGAATCCCCTCAGAGGATTCGATCGGACTTGATTCTGATTCACCTCTAGAACGCCACACATTATTCAATCATCCACGATAGGACAAGGGAGAAGGAGCTCCGAGACTCTGTACGGGGACATTCCAGAAGCCACTTTCCGGGTAGAAGTAGACGGTGGTGGACTCCGTGTGAGAATACGCAATTGGCAGACGATTTGCAATCGAAGAGCTCTTGAGTGCACGGTAAACATTTGACAGTGAATTCCCGAGCCGGTCGGTCACTCGTTCGAGTCAACAATAGCGTGCCCTTCGTACGGATGTGAGCGACTCCCCCCGGAATCGCCACTCCACCGGGTTGATTGCAACCCCATGATGATAAACGTCAAGTCTCCTATGATTGCGGAGATCAGGGGGAAAACCCTCTCCTGTGATTCCGTCCGGATCCGATATCGACTCCGACGGCGGACCATAGACCATAACTTCACCTGAGAGAACTTTGAAAAGACATAAACGACATGATCAGCGGAGGACTCCCGTAATAATTCGTGATCCGCCGAATCCTCGTGGCCCCGGAAGCTTTGTTTTCAACGAGATTATATATTCCTCGGGGTCGGCATCGGAGGAACGTGTCCGTTCTCGTGGGTTAGAATAAAAACGAGCCTCAGAGAGACAAAGGCTCAAGCTGAGAAGTCCGTGGAAGAAAGGGCTGTGAGGGCGTACTCGAATGTGCATCCAATTATAGCAGTTATTTATTAGCTCGCTCAGTTTCTCTTGTTTCTTCTCTGCTTGCTCGCCCTGACTAGCGAACCGCTCAGTCGTCTGCTTGCTCTCAAGCGGTTCGACAACTGAGGAAAAGCACGTTCTCTCCTTCCTCGACTCGGCTTCCCGGTCGCCCAGCGAGCGTCTCCCAACAAGCCGACCGACGGTTGAGGAGCCCCGAGCGCCGACTCCCGCTGAGGCCTCGATGAGATGAAGGCTTGGTGATGACTCGCGATTCGAGATGAGCGGGGAGAGGATGCAGTATATATTTCGAACGAGCAGATTTCGAAGAAGTTTCAGTACGCATTCTCTTTTCGTCAATTTTTCCAGGGAGGGAAGACAGTCGCACCGGAAACACGATCCGGGAGAAGAATGGAATCTTCGATCCGGATATTTCGCAGCAGCGTCAAAGTCAGGATCCGAGCTCTTGACACCTGCTGCTCGCGGAGGAAAGCAATGCTATATTAATTATGGGCTGCTGGTGTTGCAGGCAGGCGTCGCAGGTCGCTGCTTCACGGGTTTGGACCAGCTGGGACCATACGATATCCTTGTCCGCTGCTCCTTTGAGTCGCTTGTCGTCTGAGATGCGAAATGAAATTGTCAATCTTGTTTATTGCCGACAGAACGAATGCTGAACGGAAATTTCTCGCCCTCTCATCGGAAAACTTATATGAGGACATCGATCGAACAATCCCCAGGCATTCCAGGGGCTTTCATGATTTCTCCACAGAAGGCTGATACACAATAATCATCAGGTCAATCGAAAATGAGAAACGATCGATCATTGCGGAAGGGATGAATCGATGTGTGAGAGCATCGTTCGTTATGTCCGCGTGGAGCGAGAAAATTCGATCCAGTCAGAACAAATGAGCTCAACGAGTCTGCGCCTGAATCGGTGCGTGGCAGATGGTAGAGTGCTCTCCGATACGGGGAGCAACAGTTCAGACAGTTTCCGAGTTATCAGCCCTCAGCACTTTATCTAATCATGTATCCATCTCCGACGTCTCCAGGGAACAATCGAGGAGCGCTCGGCTGGCTGGCGGGCTGCCCGACGTTCGAACGTACATATGTATGCATGCCCGGACGCGCGATTCAGTGTGAGTGAGCGTATGTACGCGTGCGTGGTGTGGACTCGTTGCGTAAGGGCCCGGTCTCGCCCTTGGGCGCGGATGTATCTGATTTATAAGCCCCAAAGGCCACTGCGAGATACAACACCTAAGAGAGCGCCGAACAAACCCAATTTATGGCTCGCAGTCAACGAGATCAGTCCAACACTTCTGCCGACAAAAGTTTGTTTTTGTCGTTCGGTGCGTTCTACTCAGTCAGTGCCAGTTGAATGCTCGCGGAGCGATTCCTCGGATTGGTGTTCCTTGTCCGAAAGAGAGACTTATCGCTCATAGCACAAAAGCATCCAAGGCTATTGGTCTCATGAGCACCTGAGCACACATAAATGCTGGATGAAAACAGTTTCTTCGTCAGGTGCCGAAGTCCCACGAATTTTCGCATCACGAATCACGAGTCGCTGAGGCTTCGGCCTGCCCTAGCGCGGAGACAGATTGACGTCTCCTCTCCACCGGAACCCACTGTCGCGGGGGATTCTGGTCTCGGATTCGCCTCGTCCATCGCAATCGTATCCCCTTCCTCGACGTCGAGGCTACTCGAGGTCGGAGCGTCGATCTTCGGGCTGCTTCCGACTTCTGATCACTTGGCGCGTCGGTATTCTGTACACGAGTTTTACGTGGTCAGTGTTCCTAGGAGATTTGCTCGATACCTTCCGCAACGGTATTCAGCAACGCAACGGTATTCGGACCCGGATTCCCAGTTACGTGTCCGACCGGGATCCTCGAGGCTGTTCGTGAGTAGGAGACGTAGAGATATCAACGAGCCCGGCACAGCATCAGAGGAGACGTGGCTCGAGGAAAAATACTCGGAGCCACAGATCATTCCTCTCGCCAACCAGCCGAGAGCCCAGTTCCCGTTTTTAGAGAGATTCGTTATGATCCGCATTAGGCATCCGTCTTTTTGTGACACATGTAATTGAATAGGAGCGTCTTCCCTAGCACGAACGCTGTTTCCGTGGACAGCGACATTGGGTAGCGAGCGAACACCAGCATGGAGGTACTGGTACAAGCGGCCTGCATCTGGCAGGCCTACACACTCGGCGACCCGCTGCCCGAAAAGTGAGTTTCGGCAAAATTTTCATTCACTGTCTGAAGCAATTCGAAAATTGTCGCTATCGCCCATGGAGCTTATCGGTGGTCGTTGCGCAGTGCTTTCAGATGTGCGGTGCGGTCAGACGGAGCAGACATCGAATCCGTCTACGTTGCGCGAGAGATGACGAACAGTCCTTCGTCAATGAATTCACTGCAGCGGATTTTCCACGTTCACGAAAAGAGCGGACAAGTTCGGTCCGTGCCGGCAGCACTACATAAGAACACGAAGGTGAGCAGACCGTTGTGCATTTCTCGCTCGAGCTTCTTTCTCTGCGTTCCGAGAAGCTACCCATCCGTCCCCATCAGCCCCTCGATGTCGGTGCGGAACCGCGTGGACATCGAGCCCGTCTCGCTGAGTCCGTCGGTGCCCGGCTCGGGGCAGGTGGCGGTTAGGTTTATCTTCGGGTGAAAGTTTCATCTTTCCTTTATTGACCCAATCTTCGTTCCAGGCTTCCACTGGGGACCAGAGCGGAACGACGAATGTCACTAGCATTCTCGTATGCGATCTGAATCGAGCCGCTCCTCGATGGGTGAAGTTCAATCCCGAGCTGGAGTTTGCGACCTGCGTAACTGTGGGTCGAGGGAGCCAGAATGAAGACTACTACTTGGGTCGCGCAGGGACCTTCGGCAAAGGCAAATTTTCACTCCGTGTCGGAACCTTCTCGGTCTCCGACGGTTTTCTGCTAATGCAGGAACAGAATTCAACGCAGATAGCCACCGGATTCAATGTATTATGTTCTCCTGCTAAGAGAAGGTTTCTGTCAGCCTCTGTCGGGGGTAGGTGAAATGTGGACCAAGCACTCCGACGTGTCGACGGGATCAATGTCACAAAATGTACCCAGATTGATCTGGAAAGCCAAAAAAAATTCGGATAACTGTCGGAATGTCGGCTGAATGAATATTCGGATATTTTTCTCACCAATTGCCTCGCGAGCGGTTTACACTGTAATGAAGCTGTCGATCCTCGGAAAATGGATTATGAAGGCGACAGTGAATTGAATACACTTTGAATTCCGAGCGGTTTCTCTTGCTCACATGAATTGGCGATTGAGTGTGGGGGCGAGGATTCGGAATTCAGGCTCGTCTTCTGAAGACTGGGAGACCCCCTCTTTCCCCCTTCCCCTCTCCTCCTTCTCTCCCTCTGGCCCCGTTGAGTTCAGATCGGAGAGTCGTCGTATGAACGATGTCGTTTGCCCTTCGGATATAGGAGCAGTCTTCTGCTCCCTTAGGCAGCCGGGAAAAGTCTCTCGGGTCTATTTCGCCAAGGGCTTTGTGCTTCTATGCCAATACTGACTGTCCTCTCCCCGATCAGATCATCTATGTTTGGATGTTTTTGTAGAGGTTCTTCGCACCTGCCCGGGGCGATCCCGGAGAGGCTGCCATATTGTCGCTTCATCATTAACAACTTTTTACGCGCGACCAGCCTCACACCCTTGCTGGAGGCTTCGTTTAATAGGTTTCATAGAAAAACCACAGGTGGGAGGTCAGCATGTGGACGAAGCTGAGAGGTTTTTAGGCACTTGTTCTCCTCGAAGGCCGAAGCCTGCACTGTCCTGTTTTCCAACTCCTTCTCCACCGTTTTCTCGGACAGGGCTTTCCGCGACGTCCCGCAAACATAAGAGGAACTTGGGGGACTGACTTCATGAATAAGGCATTTGCAACGGGGAATGCGACTTCGAGGATCCGAAACGTCTACTCCGCTTCCGAGGTGGCGTCAGCGGGTCCGCTTAGTATCTTTCAGAATCACACTCTATGTTCTCCTTCGCTGGAAAAGTTCGGGAGACTCCTCTGACGTTGAATTCCAACCGCATACACGAGTCTGTGAACCCGACAAGTCCGACCGAGCAGCTGCGAAAAACTTTCACTCGCGGCGAGCTCCCCAGAGAGGAGGAATAGAAAAAAACTCCTGCTCGTGATCCTTATTGTTTGGGAAACTCCCGAGCGAAAGAATTGAGAGCGCCTCTCAGAATCGTGAGACGTACACCTTTGCTGTCGGAACGGAGAGGTATACTCCGGATGGATGCCGAGATGTTAACTCAAAGACGGTCGGTCTGTCAGCCGTTTTATCGAAAGAAGAGCCACCGATGCGGGGCTCTCGGCTTCGTCGGAATTTGTGGGAGCATTAGGAGAACTTGAGGGGATTTCTTGAATTGCTGCAAGACAGAAACCAGTTGCATCTTAGTTTTAATGCCAGAGAAGGGAAGCGGACTTTAGAGCCATGCAATTAAATGCCCTCCCTGGCCATTTGCTGTCGGGTCGGGGGATCCAAGTCGTTTCCGTCAGAAGGCAGCCGAAGCTCCAATGAGACGCAATGGGTTGTGGCTGCGAACATCCGCACCGGCATCCTCAGAGTCTTCCTCACTGACAACTCGATCCCGGACCGCTCTGAGTTTCTCCAGTTTCTCGGGAATGCTGCGATATTCCGGCTCTTGACCGCTTCCGCCGTGCATTCCGAAACCCTTCCGCTCCGAGTGATCGGTGAACCGAGAAACACTGAAGTTTGAGCCGCGTTGGAACGCCTTTCCCTTGACGTCTTATTTGTATGCTCAAGTATGTGAACAGTCGCTCGAGCGGAAACAAGTGCATGGGTTGCGAGTTCAACGACGACAGGGAACAGCATAATTACAAGCTTGTCTACAAGCTCTGACTCCGGGATCTCTCGGAGTTTGTCGAGGTCAATGTTTGGCTTCTGTGCTCCATGTACACGAAACTCCTTGCTGTTCCATTCAAAACCCCATCCTTCTTACCGAATCGTTTTCGGAATTCATGAGGACGAATATCTTTCGTCCCTCTGGCGATCAATGATTACGATGAATGGGCAATGAAGTTGATACAGAGCCTGAGGAGCCGTTCACGGGGCTCCTTCGATTCAATCAACGGAAGAACTGAGTGGGCCTTAGGAGAGAGAGTGGAGGGTAGAGAGTGAGAGAGAGAAATGGGCGGTAAGAGAGAACATTGACGTCGAGAAGTGAACGTGTTCTTTGTGAGGAACGCTCAACACCCCGGAGACATTGGACCGCTGTGCTGGCAAGGCATGAAGCAGCACCGGTAATGCTTTTACCGTAATCGGGACTGCGAACGGAAAGAGAACGAAAAGACAAAGAACATCTGATCCACAGCAGCTCTCCCAGGAGATCTTCGGGAATCATCCCATGCTCAGCCGATCGCAATAATTAAAGCTATCCGCATGCGAAGCTTCGATCGGCCTTGGAGTTTCGTTTCTCCCCGGCGGCGAGATCTGAACAAGCATCGGGAGAGAAATGTTCCAGAGTCAAATTCGAAGGTATAAATGGAGATCGTCGCTCGGGTTCCTCCACAGAATGTCAACACAATTGGGATTCGTGGTGGAAGGGAAACCCTCAATCTTACCGAACGGACGCGGACGTCCCGGATTCAGATATCGTAACGAGTATTCCCCCAAGCATGGAACAGCTGACAGATAAATGTTATCGGCTCTTGAAAATGATCGGATCCCTTTCAGTATGCAAAATTCGTCATCGTTGCTCCCAGTAGCCTCATTTCTCAACCGCGGGATGGAGAGCGTCGATCAAGGCTCTGGCGAAGAGAGTCGAGATAGGTGGAGGAATTTAAAACAAGATAGACGCGAGGGGTCGGCTCTACTTGCGAAGGGC
Source organism: Galendromus occidentalis (assembly GCF_000255335.2). Taxonomy (NCBI): domain Eukaryota; kingdom Metazoa; phylum Arthropoda; class Arachnida; order Mesostigmata; family Phytoseiidae; genus Galendromus; species Galendromus occidentalis. The sequence continues at coordinate 67,862 of NW_003804581.1, forward strand.
GATTCTTCAAGTGTAAGTTTCGTTTAAAGACGTCTCTGAGAACGGGAGGACGATATTAAAATCAGCGAGGCGGAGATTTTACGTTCGGTGTCTTCTTGTTCCGCGAGACGACTAGCAGTCGACGACCCTGTCGTGAGCCATCTACGTCGGCGCTCATATTAAAGTGTGTCAAAACCGCAACAACTTAACGATATCCGATGGATTGTCATTACGAGCTGTTCACTGCGAGGAAAAACGAGGTCTCCCCGTTGACACGGAAAGGGCAGCAGCCGAGCTGAGAGTCATAGGCGGAAGTGAGATCCCGAGCTCGATTCCCATCGACGCGAATTCAAAATCCGTCAGGGAGTCGAGTGAACGGAAAGAAGACTCGCCCGTGTTCCTCACTCGAGACAGATTCTGACGTGAGCCAGAAAAGACGTCGATGATTAAAAGTGCGAGCATACTTTCCACGAATGCGTGGAAACCGGGCAAGGAACTTAACGCGCCCGACCCGGCCGCAGGATAATATTCATCCTGCAGGGCAAAACATCGACAGGCTCCACAAGTCACCTTCAAGGATTCATGGTGTCAGTGTCGTGACAAGACAGTACCACTCGAACCATCCATTCCCATTACGAGGAACGGGTCGGAAGAGCGTTTATGCCGAGACGGTCAGACTCATCCTCAGAGTTAGCGAGGCACCTACCCTCCTCGAACGGAATCGACCGCGCACTCGCAGTCAAGCCGTTAACCTCGGTCAGATTAATGTTACTCCTCAGATATTCCACCTACGCGTCCCAACGCCCACCGCCACCCACCGCTCTCGTTAGGTTCCGTTTGCTGCGGGTCCTGCTGATGTGATCAGTCCCATTTCAGCCTTGATCAAAAGCATGGCGGCGTCAGGCGACATCGCAGGCTTCCGCGAATCTCCTCCGCTGTTCTCCAGCCCCTCAGCTCATCAGAGCATCCAGAGTGTTTGACCACTTTTTCTGCGCAGGAATCAAGAATCAGTCGTCCACATAGGATTACCTAATTGTGTTTGATAATCTTCTCGGATGCGAGCAGCTCTCGAATGTTTTTCGTCATGGTAGGAATCATTCTCATATACGAGACCGTTCGGAGCGCAACCCGATCGATGAAGATTCCGATCGATATCATAACTCATAACCTCCGGGGCTATCCCTCGGACGTAGGGAGATGAAGTTGAGCGAATGAGTTGAAAGGGAGGAAGAGGAGAATAGTCTAAATAGTCCGTCGTATTGAAAATCCCTTAGAATCGGAGACGTTCTTGACAGCTCTCACTGGAAACTCGATTGATCATATCATGCAGATGTGTGGGGGCATCTCTCAGGCCCGGAGCTACGCGGAAACTCACATCAGTCAAGTTACATGGTCGAGCAGAACCGCGTCGAGGCCTGTCAACAAATGGCTCGCTGTCGAGGCTTTTTTGTCGCCCCTACTCCGGTCGCGCCATCTCTCATGTTAATCTCCGGAACGTGAGGCGAGATAAGAATGACGCCGGACAGATCTCTGCGCACTGAAATCCTGATGCCAAATGGTCCACCGGCCCTTTGTTTCCGCAGGAAACGAACGTCATCCCGACTGAAGCCATTCCCACGATTGTATTTCTGTTGCCACTATCGGCCTCGACGACTCTAGGAGTTCCGAAATAGAATTCTGGATCCGCAAAATCTTCAGAGTCCCGGCTAATGATCCGGGAAAATCTCGATGGTTCCCCGAGTATCCCGACTCGATGGACCGCGCGTCCCGATGAGCACCTGGCTTGACAACTCGATATCTGACTTGTTAATTCCGACAAGAATCAATCCATCTGACTGCGGGAGATTTATCTGCGCCTGCGCGCGCGATCCGTCGCGTTTCAGAATCGATTCTTTCAGCTTGAGCGGTGCAAGCGATCCTCGAGTTCCCCTGTCATACCCACTCCGATCTCTGCCCCGTCTCTCTGGCCCCCCCCCGCAGTCCACGCTGCCTCCCACTCGGCCGGCACGGCAGCTAGCAAAAGACGCCGGCAGGCAGGCGGCTTCTCGAAGACGCTCCACTGGTTTCATCCAATTTTATTTGTGACTTCCTCTCTTTTTTCTCCTGAAAGGAGATATACCTCCTCTCGTCTTCTCGTTTCGTTCGTCAAAGAGGACTGGGGATTATCTCGAAAAGCAGTCACAAGCGCGCGGATAAAAGATATGCGCCACGCAAAAATACGCTTCCTCCAGTTCGACTCGAACGACTTTCAGTTTTGCAGTGTGAGAATTCGCAGAATTCGGCTTCCGCCGAACAAACAAGATTGTCAATTCGTTAGCTTGCTTAAAAGTGGCTCGCTCCGTTCCGATTCAATCCATTCCTCCATTGCTCGTCAGGCTCTGCGTCAGGCTGATTCCTCCTGAGCTCTTCTACTTTCCTATGAAATCGGGAATTTGTAGAAAATTCGTGGTAAACCTCAATTTCCGGCTCAATATCGGTATACCTGCTCTCTCTGTGATTCGGTCGCCCGGAACGATGAATATCGCCGCCTTTTCAGCTCAGTAGAATTGTTTCCCATCAGGAAGCGAGCTGCCTATTTGTGTTCCGATCGTGCTGGCGGATCGTGTGAATAATTCAGCGAATCCCTCAATCATCGCAGTCGGAGCTCAGACTCGTTTGCTAGCCGTTCGTTCTTCCTTCACAAGTGTCTTTGAATATTGGAGCGAGCGAGCATTCAAAGTGGACAAGTGCACGTCAATTAAGCGGAGGAGATGGCGGAATCGATCAAGAAATCGTTGTTGATATTATTAACGTCGCTCGACTTCGAGTAGGAAATGCCGTGAGCATGAAGGATTCGAGCGACTGCCGCGACAGCCGGCCCGTGCACGCAGAGGCCGATTCATTGGGAAAGCTTGCCTACTACCTGCCTCTTCCGTGGATTGTCAGACGCCCATAAACACGCTCACTCCCACAAAGCGCAGACAAACGGACACCAGTAACAAACTGTTCGCATAGATCGAAGACTCTACAGTTGAAATCGATTAGCAAATGACTAGTGAGTGACCCGCAGTGGGCTATTGCGAGGCTCTCCGATGTCGAGCGAACTCTGGACCAGTTCAGAGGTGCCGCGTGATATACCACACGCACCGCGCACGGCACTCTTCAGTCTCCTCGTATGAATTATTTCCAGAAATTCGGACATCCTTCCACGCAGTCAGTATCGGAGTCGAGCATGGCTATAATCAGGGGAGCATATCGTCCTCGGCTTCGATGTATCTGTAGAGGGTCCCCTGCCGAAAATGGGCGGAAAATCCGAGTGACCTCTACCCCAAGGTAGACAGAACGGAAAGAACATCGAAAGAGAACATCGGGTTTCCCCTAAAAGAAAGAACGGTCTCAACGAATCGACGTTCGGACCTCTAGAGGAGCGTGCGAATGAGTAGGTCGACGAGACGTCCTCCTGAAAGATTTCGCCAAGCCTTCAGTGCGGGAGAACAGCGGGGAAAAGAGTGTGGAGCTGAGAGCCAAGACTGTTTCCAACCACCGAGGTGTGCGAAAGAAGTTTCGTGTCAGACAAGTTGGTGATTCGTTTCTTCCGAGTGAATTCTTCACCCGCTGCTCCATTTGACACGTGCTCAAAGGATCACCCTATTTAACACTGGCTCCTCGTTCTTGCTAATTCAGTTTCTTTCCTTTCCTCGCTCGCTCGGTCCGTTCGACCGCTCCGCCACAGGCCTCGGCGCTAATAACCGTTATCCATCTGTTGAGGGACGATGATGGTGAACATTCTCCTTGCTGATGGAACGGGGAGACAGCTCAGGAAACTTTCTTCAATCTCCATCAGCGCTGTCCTTCTCCGAGATTCCGCGCGTCTGTCTATCGCCCGTTGGATGGATTCGCTGAGCGACGAATGAAAAGACCGCATGTCGACTCGCCCTTTCGTGCCGTCGCGTCGAGGGTCTTTGCCGGCGTTGATCGCTAGTCCCGGGATCGATGGCTCAATCGATTGGTCCTCTTGAGACTCTTCGTTCTGACGTAAGACGTAAGAGTCCTCATTGTTAATAGGCATCGTTTCAAGAATGCCTGGCAGTTCCGCGTGAAAGCTACGAAGTTTTCGACTAACGCACATGCGGAATCAGATCCCAACGCTATATGTAAAGCTGAGGAAAGGCAGAGCCTTCGCTCGTAAACGAGGCCTAAATATCCATTGCGGACCCGTAAAGAATTTTTATAGATGTAACCCTACTCCACATAGGTTCTCTCGATTCCCATATTGCACGGAGCGAACCCTCTTCCTCGTAAAAATGTCAGCTTCTATCAAGTCCACACTAGCAGGTGTAGACGTGATACCGAGTCTAAGTAAGGGAAGGTGTATCTTTAGTTATTTCATTTTATGGTTATTTGTGATACATACACTGATTTGTCCGCCCCAGCCATAAAACAGGAGATGCTTAAGCTCTTTCTCGAGACACGGGTGCTCCCGGACCGACTTTCGGACCCGCGACGCTGTTCTCACGCCTGGAAGCGAGGGCTCGGATGAGCCTCGCTGGAATTCACCGATGTCGGTCCCACGAGTGAAACTCGATGGTCGGGAGCTCGTGCTCGGATTTCGTGGATGTTCAGCTCCCGAATCGACGTGAATGAACTATGAATGAGCGCAGATGAGCGTAATGTCTCGGCCGTTATCAACAATATCGCATCCTGCGTTTAGCGAATTAACCGGACAGCGCATTAGCATTATACTCGAACGGGCTCGAAATTAGCTGGGGCAAAGCAGTTCCGCTGAAACTTTGCTTTTGCGCGGATGGAACGCTGCTCGTTCGAATTTGAAGCACTTTCCTCTCGACCACCTCGACCGAGAGAACTGTCACCCGCAACAGGCCAACCTCTAGTTGGCAAACAGCCACGTTTTCGACCAGGTGCAGTCGCTCGTCTTTCCTCCGTAACGCCTGCGGTCACTTCGTTACGATCAGCTTTATTGGCTTCGTTTGTAGCCTTCCCGAGGCTTTCGTGGAGCGCGGGACCGAACTCACCTGCCACGAGGAAGCGTCCTCCCAAACGCATGCGTCCGAGAGGGCACGATAGACGCGCGCTCGGTGCGGGAAATTCGCCCGCATTTATATTCTCGACGTTGCTCCCTCCACAATTCACCCGGAAGAAACGGAAATTCGAATTATTGAACTCAAGCCTGCCCGGAGAAGAATTGACCTGAGATTTTCGTCTCCGTAAAATCCATGTGGAGGATCCCCGAATTCAGCTGTTGACGACTTCACGCGTTTCCTGGAGCGTATTCTGTGGCCGAATGAAGGTCGTTTACCCCAAAGCATTCCATGCCCCATAAAACCCAATGTGGGCTCTCTCCTCCTTCTGATCCTAAATGTCATTGAGCCTCGAGCTCGCTCAGTTTCGTTGATGTCTGCGGATGGCTGGGAAGTTGTTTGTACTAAGTGTGCTCGCTGTTGTGAGAGATCGTGTAGGAGCCAGTCGTGGAGTCGTCGTGGCGGCGGTCGGTCGCGTAGTCGCTGATGTGGCGACGATTCTCATCACGTCGACTCGATTCGTTGCCGGCCCGCGTCGACAGTTATGACGCCGAATCGCTAAGCCTGCACACCGGTCGGGATGCAGTCTACCCGAACTCGAATGCCGGGAATCACCTTGTTCTAGTCTCCGAGGAAGGTTCCTTTCAAGACGAAATCGTGTAATTCTGATTTTCGTGAGAGATCATTCCATCGCTGACCTCCTCTGCTCCCCATTCCGATCGTCGGAAGATCACAAGACAAATCGACCGACCAGGGAAAATAGATATTGTGCAGTAAAAGCTGCCATGTTAGCAAGGTAGGGAAAAGCATCGGTCCCTCGGGGTTGTTGATGTTGTGGGCTCATAATTGGACTGCTGACACAGACCTCGCCAGCCATAGCGGCGAACACCCTATGGGGGAAAGGCCGGAGCATCGGCACGAGGAGTTTCTGCTGCTGCTGTGGAGGACAACGCAGGAAGCGAGCTGGTTACCAACAATAGCAGCGGAGCACCAATCTCCGTCAGCATGAATCGAATGAGGGACGATGCCTCGAGCTGTGCCAATTGACTCACTGCTCGCAGTGAATGCTCCGAGCTGATAGGTCTTGTTATGTTGTTATTAGATGGCATCACTTCCCCACTCAGAGAATGCTTCTGCGTTGTACCTTGGACCTGTTCCGCGCGGCTTGTAGGGCCTTCTTCGCTCGGGGCCGCGAGTTCGAAGAGTTCATGAAAATCCACCGAACACATTTTTCCCGGCCGCTCTCCTCTCCACACCGACCGCTGTCCCATGTAATTTCAAGTAGGTCGCAAGTCCCCGGAGATTCCCGGGAAATAACATGTTCGAGTCCATATATTCTTCTTTTCCTCTCCTGGTGGCGGCGGTGGCGGTTGTGTCTAAGAGAATAAAGACGATAGACTGGACGAAAAGCTGCAACGAGGACGTGGGGAAAGCTGCACGAAAAAGTCGCAATTCACGCTTGAAGACAGACTCCCGGAGAAAAGATTTCCTCCTCCGAAGTGGATCTCCTCTCGACGAGGCAGAAGAGAACCGCGGCTGCATCGAAGGCGCAGGAGGCCGACGAATCGACTGAGGACGATCAGAACGAATACAAGGATAGAGAGCTGCTGGTTGATCCTTTTTCGCTTCGGTGTCGCTCTAAGCAGGATATTATTTTCACTCTCGAATCCTTTTTGTTTTTTTCTCTCCCCTAGGCTGCCACCACCGCCGCCGCCGCCGCCGTCGATGTCGTTTTCCTCCGATATCACAAAGCCCCGACGTCCAACGTCGTCCAATCCCCCATAAACAAATACAGCCTTGATGGATAAAGTGCATGATTGCGAGACGAGGCTCTGGTGTGAACCGACGCGCCTGGCGGGGAACTCGCAATCGGACAGGCCCAGGAACAGACAACGGAGAAAACGACATCTTGGACATGGATCAAATCTGAGCGACCTTGGCCCCGATGGCGGCAGATACGCTTATCCAGCTCTCGCACCTATCGCCCGCGTTCGTCTGGGAACTTGACCCGGCCCGGGTCAACCGGGGGGATGCGTTTGGAAAGGCACAAGGTCGGCTCGCATCAAAACCGACGAGGAACCCCTTCCTGTTGAGAATTTCGGGAATTTACAGTCGTTGGGAATTTCCGAGATTTCCCCGGAATCGACTTCGTCCCCTCCTTTTCCCCCGATGCGGGACTCATACGTAGGAAGAATCGCCCAAGGGTTGAGACAAAACGGTCAGGCGTGGGCAAGCGTCAAAAATCGGCGTCGGAGAGCATTCGGCGGTCCCACATAAACAGTTCCCCGAAATGAGCTGATAGCCGCCGCACTCACTCCGTACGCTCCCGGCTCGAGTAGGGTAGCAAGTGAGGAGCAGCAGCGGCATTGCGGCGGCGGCGACGACGACGACGAATCGATCGCGGGTGAGATTTTTCTTCTTCTGCGGTGCTGCCCCCGGAGTCGATATCGGAGAACATCCAACTCGTCCGCGGACTGATTATACAATTAAGCTCGGCTTGTTCCCGCAAGACTCTCATTATCGCTTGCTGACTGTTGCATCGGAGATGTCGATTAGCATCTCGACCCACCGATCTCACAAAAACTTCGGTCACCGCCAGATCGCGTACCCACTGGGGAGGGGACGTCGGCTCCTCCGCCCGCCCGGTCGCCCATACTACAAGAAACACAACAACAACGACGTCGAGGACGGTGACAACGTCGCTTTGAGCCGTTGTTGCTGCATCGACAAAGGATATCATAGCAGGTGGATAGCAGATATGCGAACTGTTAACGCACCATTACTCCATACCCTTCCATCGATACATCCTCGGTTGCGCCAAAGGAATGCGTGATTCGGTTCTGCGAGGTTGCGCGGAAGCATTCTCGTGAACTTCGATGTATTCGGAATTCTTCGACGAACGCAAGCGGGATAGAACTGGAGTCAGGATCTCGGGGGATGAGAACGACCGAACCGATGCTGAAATCGGATTCGGGGGCAGCGGCGTATCGAAAAATCCCTCTCGCGAGAGAGGATGGGAGAGAGGGGGAAGGAGAGACAGGGAGAGAGGACTCACATCCAGAGGAGACGATCTCAGGTATCTGAACGCTTTGCGGAATGATCACTCGTTCGCGAAAAGGAAAGAGAACAAGGTGGAGTAGGAAAAATAGTAGGACTGTATTGTCTGTCTCCTGTCTCCTATGCACAAACTCTCACTAGTCGAAGATAAATGCCAAGGAACATTAAGGTTGTACAACATGGGACCAAACAACCGGACCCCCTCCGGTTTGAGCTCGCTATACGATTGAGACCCGCCCCGAAGCTAGTACATCGTGAGGTCGTCCTGGAAGTTCCGGGGATTGGCAGTATAATACATATTTTTCTGCATCGTCGGACACCGAGAATCCTTGCTCCGCTTGAAATCGATATTCGTGTAGACCACCCGGTTGTTGAGAGCTTGCAGCGGCCGCACGTTATTCCACAACGGCGCTTTCGGATTGTCTTGGTCACCCTGCATGAGTTTCCGGAGCAGATACAGCTGCTGTTTCGACACCTGCAACGCCTTGTTCATGACGATCCAGCGCACGCTCTCCACGCAGCCGGGTTGCGATAAGGATCCCGAGTATGTCATGTACTCCTCGGTCGAGGGCAGGAGTCGCTCGATTTCGAAATCCTCGAGTGGCGTCTCTTGATCTGAAGTCGAGAAGGCTGAGCTATACACTTTCTCTTTTCCCCCTCGGCATGCAGCAGCTACTGGAGTTCCTCCGGTGCGAGAGATAGAGATTTTTGACCGGGCTCCACCGGGGATTCCCAGAAGGTCTGAACTAGGATAAAGGAAAAGGAGCAAAATAATAAATAGAGCAAAGAGCGTACCTCTATAGGTGATTTTGTGGAGTTGAGAGGTAATATGCCGGAATTCAGAATGAGACGTGTTACCGAGTTGTAAAAGCACCGATATTGCGACGAGTCCGCTGCTCTCTCTCAGCTCTATGGCCTCGCTGAGATTTGAATGAAGCTCGGCGTTATAGCCCAGGAACTGGATCTGAAACACGGAAGAGAAAAAATCTCCGCGATGAACCCATTTTTCTCCTCGAACCGAACCATTGGCGGTCCGAAACGTTCCCCATTTCTCACCTCGGCGGGGAATCGCTTGCCAGCGATCGTGTGCTCCGAACCCAACTCGTCGTGATTGCCGTAGTGTATGTGGACTTCACTCAGGGTATACTGATATGCTAGCGGTCCTCCCGTGATGTTGATTTTCGGGCTGAGAGTGTCGTTGAGCTTCAATACGATGTCGTGCCCCGTATTGAGCAATGTGCCGCTGACCTGGACATAAAGGAGGGATCAAAGTGAACGAGAGATCGCGGGGTTCCTGTCGATCTCAGCGTTCGAGGGCTGTGAGATGGCAGATGCTCGTGGATGTGGACTTGCCTTCACCGGATTCATGATGAACGGTCTCAACTTGGGATCAAACAGAAGCTGCTGTGGATCGAGGTCGATGGGGGATTGAGCGCGGCCTCGGCTGCAGAGGTGCCAATCGGGATTCAGAAGGCCCCAGAAATCGGGGCCTGATATGCCGTCGTACGTCCACCATTGTTCCCAGTTGGCAGCGCAACCTGGATCGAGGGCGAAGCATGAGCAATTCTTAAGGGGGAACGATGCGCAAAAACAAGACCGATTCGAGAATTGGACCCCCCCGACCCCCACCAACCCCACTTGTACGCCCAAGATTCACGAGCATCGAACTCATGGCGGTCAGTGAGGAGCTCACGAGGTCCGACCAAGCCGAGGTCTGGCCCATCGTCAAGCGTTCTCGCTCCGAGCGAAAATTTAATAGTACTTGCTCCTTTTTTTTCTATGATAGAGGATTCTCCTACTGTCGAGGAATCGAAGCGATTGAATGGAGGAAGGGGAGGGGGGCGAAAATATCAGAGCGACGTCTTGAAGCGAGAAGTGGTATGAGCTTGTGGGGTTCAGTTTTAGGCTCGAATCCGATAGAGTCCTCAAGCTGCACCTGGGTCCTGCAGCGAGGTGGTGTCTCTCTAGACTGCTCCTACTGCCATTCACTGTACGCCCACTCCTGAGCGCCAACTCAACACACGAAGCCGCTATGTGTGTGCCTCTCCCAATGTCAAAGGGGCCCTCTGTCCCGCCAATATCTTTCCTGTGTGTACACTTATTCTCTCTATCCAGGAACTGCGGTAGAGAAAAACTCTCTAAACGCTCCCGTACAAAACTGTTAGTTCAACTCTACATGAGAGAGCCCCGACGAAGGAGTTGTCTTTCGTCAGGGGGAGGCGAACATTCGCCAACTCCGCGGTGGGATGTGTTGCTCGGAAGGAACAACATCGAAAAATTTGATACCAAAATCGCGAATACGGTGACGGCGCTCCGATGGATCCCGAATCCTGAGTCTCCCCGAGTCTATTTCCACCGAACTATCACACGAATTTCCCGAATAGAGGACTTCATTCGCCAACGGAGACTTTCAGCGCAAAAAACGCTCAACGTACGGGCGCATCTATCCTTCAATCAATCAATTCATCTCGCTATCTCATCCTCCATTTGGACTGCTATTCATCCGCCCTGTCGGCCATATACTGTGCAATATGTGCATTGCTCCATCCGACACGATATCAGAGCGTCATACGAAGAGAGCCTACACGGAATTTGGTTAGTCACGAAGGTGACAAATCCGAGAGTGCAGATCCAAAGCCATTTTCATTACAGGGGGCTCTAGCCTGGTGCGGTGCACATATCGCAGAGGGTTAGACGACTGACTGAGTTGGGTGCATGGGAAGGGAAAAGAGGATACAGTCGTATTTCTCCCTTCGAGGTGAACACTACCCGACCCCGAGGGACCCGTCTGGCAGACTGCGGCTGCCTCTGAATGCCGGGGGTCGGCTGGTTGGTTTGTTCGTTCCTCGCTTGCCCCTTGCTCTGCGGATGGATGGGTGGTAACTGGGACTTGGCTCAGATGTGGGCTCTTCAAATGCGTATTGAAAGCTCTCGTTTTTCGACCTTTTCCGAGGAACGGATCATTCGGAGACGACTTGGTGAAGAAGGAGCGCAGAGAATGCGAAGCTCTCTCCGAAGACACTTGTTGCTCTTGTCGTAAAAAACGCGCCTCGGAACTTTCCCGCGACTTTTGACAACCGTGGCCCCGAACCAAGGCCCCCCCAGAGCATGTGTTCACGCAGGAAAAGAACGCGGTTGCGGTCCCTGACGCAATTCATGTCCTGAGATTCGGTGCCGCCCGCGGAATTCCACGATCCGTTCATTTTCGCCGTTGGCTTCCTAAGTCCCACAGCGTCTTGCCACACAATGTGGACAATTACGATTGGACGCAGGGAATATTTTCCAAAAATCAATGAGTTGAACGCTGTCACTCGACTCCTTGTCATCCTGACGCAGGTCGGAATAATTCAAAATTCAAACTTACGGCCAAAACACAGAGTCACAAGCAGGACACGTATCCGCATGACCGTCAAAAACTCGCCGCGACGGTTCCGAGAACTTCAGGAACGAGTGACGTCGTCGCTCAGAGAAAGCGACTTCCCACTCAGGAAACGAACAAATGCGATGGAGATCGCGTGGCCTCCTTCTCGGCTCCTGGGCCCCTACTGAAGCGAGGACTCGACGTGATGCTCGCGGAGGAGGAGCTTCAGAGACCGCCCTCGCTTCCTCGGAAGGGACCACGTGGCCTCAGCAAGGCTGACTGAGCGACGAAGGACGAAGCTTCGAGTGAGGCTCTTTCAACGTACAGAGCCACGCAGCGGAAGGAACGAGCCCACGTCGCGCGCCGTAGTTCCACCCTTCTATCCTGATGAAACCAATTAAACTTGCTCCACTGGTTCAACACATCGAACAGCTCGATCTGCGATACGATTCTACGGGAACGAGGGCCCGATATGGAAACTAATTCGTGCGGAGAGTTTCGCGCAAAGACAACCGACCGAGCACTCCTCGCGCGTTCCGTAGGTTCCAGGCTCCTCGACCCCAACATGCGAGTCCTCAGGTGTATACTCGTCGTATCGGTGTGACCGTTGAATCACGTCTCCGTAATGCAGGAATCGATCGACGATAATCATGTTACAACCCATAGGCCACTAATTCGGAAGAGCTCTCCAGCGCTCGCCAGAGAGCTCCAGGACGAGTAGTTCGGAAGGACAAAAGGATATGAGCGACTCGTGCTGGTTTCACGGAATGTTTCATTTTCTTGGTCAACCGAGCGTCTCGAAGGGTCCCGCTCAAATCCCCCGTCTCCTTATTCTTGCTCTCGTCCTGGGAACTCTATTGCGACGCCCATAATGGTGCGGCAAATCTTCGAGGGCAGTCGGGCAAGTGGAGTGGTCGAGCGACCGACAAGCTCGCTTTCCCGTTTTAACGGTTCTGCGAAGTGAGGAGTCCGCTTTGCATTCTGATGGAAACACAGCCTGGCAAACTGAAGCAGCGAGTCCCGATCCCTACCGTGAACGGTCTTCCGCTGTCCAGAGAGTGGGAGTGAGATGATCTTTGAATGACTCCGACTCCTCATGCCAGCCTAAACGGAGCGGGATCTACCTTGGTTCTGAGTGTCCAGATCATGTTTAGTTTGTTGCGTTGTGTCGAAAACAAGAAATCATACGCAAAGATTCGGCAACTAATCCCGGAACCGAAAGAGTCGGCTGAGAATCGTTGCGATAGCAGAGAGTGAAACGAATGAGCGGACGAGAGCTCAGCGAACATTTGAGGCGACCGCACAACGCAGAGCAATGAACACGAAGTTTTGAAAATCGATGAGAATCGACTTCCGAGAGCCGGTCGGGAGATAACAAAACAGGAAATATTCAGACGGAACCAGCGTCATTTAGATATGACAACCAACCGCGCTCCAATACCCATCCGCTCAGTGGAGAATCTCGCGCTCAGTCCCATCCGGACATTCCTTTTTTTTCTAGAGCTGCGGCCGGGCTCCCGAGCTCGGAGCAACGGAATCCGAGAGAGTCTCGCATCAGGTCGGTCGTGAAGACCTTCGGAAGCTATGAGACCTCTCAACATGGATCTGATGGGCTCTGGGACGGACAGGAAAGGTCGCCGTTTGGGGCGAGATCGGTGCTTATCGCCACCGAGAGAGTCGCCGACCGGTCCGGTCGATCGGTCGGTCGGTCCCTTCTGGTCCGTCCAGCATCTGAGCCAACTGATTGTGGCAATTAGGCCGAGCGAATATGTGTCATCGGCTTTAACGTTGTCCCAACTTGGCCAGAGGGCAGGAGGGGACTATGATTTATTACCAGCTTGAGTTGATCAGATCCATAGCAGTTGGCGAGTCAGTCTCCCCGCTGCGGCGGGTGGTGACATAGTCACAATACAGGGCGTATACCCTTCAGCAACTATCGACCTCCACGGCTACGGATCGAATATTGGCAAAAGAGTTCACTTCACTGCCTCGACTTGAGCCTTCCCCGAACCGATGCACCGGCACCCATGCTCAATACCGACCATTTGCTTACTCGACACGCCACGGTCTACGCTTAGGCGAATCGCTCACAGCAGTTTAGTCTGATGTCCACGAAGAGGGAGGAGCGGTTCATCAAAATGAAATGGCGGCATTTCTCAGCAAGCGCGACATGCCTCCGCTTGATTTTGTGCGATCCCTCGAATTTGATGGGGACAGACGCAATTCGGAGATCAAGAGTGTTCCATGGGCTTGTCTTTTCCGCACCGAGCCGAAACCCCGTCCTACTCTTTGGTCCTCGGGGTGAAAGGTGTCGTCGCTGTGCAGCGGTGTTGTTTTACTGGATTGCGAACGCGTGCGCGAAAAGCGATGCTGCCCCTGCTCGTTCTTGTCCGACCACGACTCCGCCGCCGCCGTGTCGACGGTGATAATCAAATCATTTACCTTGCTCGTTGCGGGTGGTGGATTGCCGCTGTCCCCGCTTTCGCTGTTGTTGTCATTGTTGTGCTCGTTCTCATTGTTGTTGTTGTCAGTGGTCACGCAATTGTCATGTCGCGGATGACGTGGTCTCGTTGTTGACGGCTCTGATTGGAGCTCAGAGGGAGGCGTCTGTGCTTCATCAGCAGTCATTCAGCCCTCCGGACGGACGGACAGGCAGGCAGTCGTTTCGTCGGTCGCTCACTTAGTCCTGCGTAGGAATCCTCTTCGCCTATTCCGTCGCCTGATCATCGGACAACTTATTTGCTCGTCGGGTGGACGACTGCGAGGAAAAGCGGGAGATACTTCTGAATAGTAGTTTCGCATTCACTCGAAATTCGAATGGACACGGCTGCTGTGACTTTATTCAACAGTCCACGGAACGGGCGGAGGAACCGGCAGACAGGCACGCAGTCAGTCAGTCGGAGCTAGCGAGCCATTTCTCATTACTCCCCGTCTCGACACCGGTTCGGAGATTCGACTCGCTCTGTGGGGGAGTGTGATCACTGCGCTTAAATTGGACTCGTGCTCTTTTCCGATAGGGATTTACTCCTCGACCGAAGTTAATTATCGTATCAGTCAAACTGCGAAGCGACTTGTCAGGTGGTTCCGCGACTTCTTTGACTTCCTCCCGCGGTTGGGTGAGAGCCTCACTTCAGAGTGCTAAAGACTCCACTGTTCGGCCGGATGCGTCTCAAGACTTCGGTTCGGCGGAAAGACCGGAATACACACTTTTTTCCGGGCAAGAGACAGATTTTGATCTCTACTGAATCGATTCCGAGCAGGTCTGGGCGGGGAACCGGGGTTTCCCCTCAGCGCGAACGACGCCGACATCAGGGACTCCGGACACCGTCCTTCTGACAACAGATCCCTCCCTCCAATCGGCGTTGTTTTTGTTGTTGAATCGAGGGCTCTGTTTGTTCACTTAAGCGCCGTGCGTGATGTGACGATGCCTTCTGGGCGGAGGATCGACGACGCTCCAGCGTACAATGCAATCAATTTCGGGTGTTGACCGGATCAGTGCGGCTTGAAGAAATAGGATTACATCGGATTTCACTTGGAGTGATTGTCGTTGTCACCACCGCTCAGCCGTCCAAAATCGTCGCTGTTGAAGGTACGGCGACAGGAGAGAAGACGCCGACGGGACGTAGGCTGAGGAAAGAAGCGAAACGAGGCGAAGGATACGAAAAGGAGCGGAAAACCCCGACGTAATTTATTCCTGTAATCCTTCATAACGACGGATTCCGAGTGTCACCTCCTGTCTTCGGAACGGTGGCTTCCTATCCCATCTCTGTTGTGTTCCCCCTCTCCGTTTGCCCCGACCGAGCGGAGAAAGAAACCGCGGAGAGGAGATCTCTCAGGAGAACGGTTTTGACTTCTTCAAAGCTATTTTGCGTCTGGCGACAATTCCAAATGGAAAGAGGAAGAGTTGAGGGGAGGGGAAGCGAAACGAGAAGATCAGATGAAGACTTTGAAGAAAGATTCGAATAGCTCCTCTCAGGCACCTATCTAGTGGAACTCTCCGAGGTGAAGAAGTTATGCTAAATACATCGCCATGCGGGATGACTCGTTCTGAATAAACATCCACTGGAGACTCACAGACAGGAGCATGGCCACACATGCTCGGAGAAATTGGGACAAGTTTGAAAAACACTGATACATGGGGGCCGGATGAGAGAAATCCCGCGAGCATGCACCCTATAGATAGGCGGTCTACGAATGTTTTCCCTACACTCAGGGTGGGTGAGCTGGAGGGCGAAGAACAAGAGAACAAATCGTTCAGTTGCGGGATGCTCGGGGTCCACCGCTCGCCCCGAAATGCCATCCATACGAGAGCTCCGTCGGGCTTCACAGGGCTTGAGACGACGATGCGGGGCCAGGGTGAGGCTTGAGGTGGCTTTCGCCAACGAGCCGCCGCCCACAACAGACGGAAAAGAAAAAGAGAGAGTTCACAAAGAGACCCGGAGCTCTTTGTAAAAAAGCACTCGGCTTCGGTATTTAGCATTTTATTGAATCCAGAGAGAACCACCGTCAAGCTGTTTTCCCCTCACCGCAGCTCTTGACGCCGCAATGCACGCGGGATATTAGGCGCAGCAATTGAGCGAGCGTCCACGTTCCGCGCACGCATCCCGATCGGTGAGGAGGCTTTCGAAGAACCCCGTTGAGTTATCACTCCGAGAATGGTCACAGAAATTCCAAGCGTACCATTTAGACGACTGACGAGCTCTACTCGGTCGCGAGCGGGTGGCAGCCGCGAAAAAAAATCGGCGAACCTACAACTTGATGCCGAACTCCCGATGGTGATCACGGGTCGGGGAGAAAATCTTTTAGGAGAGTGCGACACCGGTTCCGATAGAGAACGGCGACGCAGTCACAAGTGTCGGCGGAAGAATGCCCGGACAGTGGCTTTCTCCAAAGGCCGAATCTTATGGCCCACTGAATCCGCCAGCTCTTATCGAAGGCCGCCACACAATATTTGTATGCAGCCGGTCCTCCCCCCGGCCCCAGAGTCTCTAACAGCTCGACTCGCGCTGCCTTCCGCGATACTCGGAGTCCGTCGGGAGACACCTAGTCTATTTATCGACTCAGGACATATGTACGTTTCAACGATTACGCGCTCGAGTGTTTTTTACGTAGCTCACCGCTGACTGAACGGGTGTTTATCAAGTCCATGTGTAAGCGAATGGCTCGGACCGGCGTTTCGCATGACGAATTCTCGTGCCACGGGATCGAGGTGGTGTCCTATCCGACCCGGACGCAGGATACGAACGATTCGACTCGGAGCGCGTCGGGGGCTAGTTTAGTTTTTCCCGGTTTTCACCAATCGAAACATCAGAGACCAACTTTGCACTCGGAGGGACGACGCACAACGAAGAGCGGGTCGAACGTGCGTCGAATCCTGGGGATGCGTTTGTCATGCAGCAAAGTGTTCGAATTAACAGCAATTTAGCCATGTGCTCAATAATTCACGGTGCTTTTTAGCGTAGATCGAGGATTGAAAGTGCTCCCATTCAGGATCTCGAGCGAAGCATGAGCGAGTTCCTCTTCACTTCAGACCCGACGACAGGTCCTCCAGACCCGACGACATCCCTCGCCCCGACCTCATGACGAGCGACTTGGAAATTCCCGCTGTTTTGATCCAGAACTCCGAAACGGTGCTGCTGAGCTCGTTCATAATGACGTGGCTGTCTGATCTTCCGTGATTTCCCCTTTTTCATTCGAGCAAGAAACTGCTGATGGGCGAAAGGAGCGACGGTGGTCGGGAAGCTTCACGGATCGAGTCTGGAAAAGGGAGAACATGAGAGTTGATGAGCGGGACTAAAATAGAGGGAGCTATCCATCACCGCGTGGCCCGCACGTGGTTCTCGACGGGGCCTGGACCCTCTCTCAAGGCGGAGGAACCCTTCCTCAAACGAAGCCACGGGCCCTCACATACAAGCCCCGGCAGCCGCCGAATGAGCTACACCGAGATGTTGACCATCGGCGTCGATACGTGACAGAAATGAATCGAAAACACCATGCGGACGAGTATTCGACGAGTTGGACCCTCCTGCGGGTGATGCTATGGATTTTTCTCCCCAGAAGTGAGTTTGTTTCCTCTGCCGAAACGACACTGCACTCAGGACGCATAATGAAAATCGCACTGCACTGTGGTATATGAATATTGACCAAAACATCGCGGATCTATTCCAATGAATTCTTGAGGGACGAGACGTCCCGCGGAGTGTTGCTCATTTTCCGAGCCTTCTCCGGATAGGAATGCTTTGACGGTTTTCGAACCCCTCACCATGACGGATCACAACCCCTCGAACAGGGCCGCAGTTCGCTCAGAATCACGAGCAAAGCACCGACCTTCTCGATTGAGCGTCAATGATGAACTCGATCCGATCGAGATGCGGGAATTAAAAAAAGACGGAGCGTTTTCACAAATGAGGCGTCTCATCTGTCGCTTGGTGTGCCTGACGACTGGAAGCGCTTATCGTGAGCAATCACTTTTGCCATGGAAAAAACATTCATACAGAAAAGCGGATCTCACTTCGACTGAGATCTCAATTCGAAAATGTTTCACTTATCCGATGAGGGAGCGACCCGACGCGCGCTGTGACGAGATCTCCCGTTCGCCTGACGGATGATCCGAACCCTTATCAAGACACTTCTCTACGGTGGGCGTTCAATCTAACACCTGGTTCCGAGTCGAGATTCTAGTCCCTAGTACAGCATATGCGTAGCTTCCCTGTTCCTCGATCCTATTTTCCGAAAGAATTTTTTCGATTTGCGATCCTTATTCAGCGTTCAACGTCCCCCTCCCTTGTCAGAACATCTCGCGCTGAGGACCAATGGATCGAGAATGGAGAGAGAAGCGTCCGCCGCAGGTCAGAGCTGTTTACTCGTACGTCTTGCCTCCTTGCTCGGAAACCTTCCCCCCGTAGCGGCGATGGTGTTCGATGGAGTCCCCCCTGGCGCACAAGGAGTTCTAGATCTTTGAGAAAATCGAGTCCGACGGCGCAGCGACCGAACACCAGAATGAGTCATATGGGATCCCCCAGTTTGGAGGGAAGGTATCGGCTAATGCCGGAGTCCTTTTCTTTGTTCTAGTGATCGCGGCAAGCTGGGAAGAATGGTGGACCTACAGCGGCATTTCGGGACCAGAGTTCTGGGGAGTCCTAAACCCGGAGTGGCATCTCTGCAGTCGTGGTCGCTCTCAGTCCCCAATAAACCTCTATCCAGAGCTCCTGCTCTTTAGTCCACACCTGAAGCCGTTCCGTCTAGAATCAGTGAAGGTTCGTAAATAAAGAATGGCTCTGCATGCGATTCATTCAAAAATGAAATTCGTGCGAGAAAGACGAAATTTCACCCGCCCAAAATCGTCCGACTAAACCCTTCGCGGCGGAGCGCGATAGAATTCCACTAAAGCTGAGTATGTGAAGACCATCCATATTGCAAGCCGTGCACTTGATTGGACACCATCGCGGTCACGTATTTTCAGTATTGGGCTCATAGAGAGCTTCAGGTGCGTCGGTCCACTATTACGCCTCCATGTTGTCTCCCAGCAAAGCACGGGGTGAATCAGCGCTCGCATTTTTCCCCTCATCGGAGGACGAATTTCAGAATTTAAATGTGTTCTGGAATTCCAGACTTCGATGAACCTCCGACGAATGATTCCTCGACGGCTAGGAATCTACTAGAATCGCACATTTTTCAAGAGTGTTCCGCTCAGACAGAATACAGAGCAGTGATTCATGGGACTGATGTGCGATCGATGACCGATTCTCCGCATGAGTAATGGACAGGGGGTCGTGCTTGATTTCAGCCTTGGACTCGCTTTCATATCCTGGTCCAGATTGGCCAACATGGAGGGTCGAATTCCGGTGACTAGAGCCTGCCTTGACCTCCATTCTGATTCTAGACTTCCGCAACGATGATAAATACCGGACACGACATCCTGCTTCAGTTGTCCGAATCGGCGTCAGTAAACTTGACGGGAGGGCCTCTGCAATACTCGTACGTGATTTCTCAAATCCGGATTCATCATGGTGACGATTCATCGCAAGGCTCCGAGCACTCCATCGGACGGCGGTTCTTCCCCGCCGAGGTAAACCTTTTCGATGATTTCCGTTGATAACTGACGCCCGGATGCTCTATCCACCCTTTTCGCGGGAGCATCTCGAAGGGTGCCGCCGCTGGACGTAAAAGATACCTGTCCAGATCGGAAATGACGAAAATTATTCTCATGCAATGTGAAACGGTTCTGAAGGATCGTCGATCTCTAGATCCAGTTGTTGGGTTTCAATTCGGACCTACACCGAAACTTCACTGAAGCTATGAACGCTAGGAGCAGCGAAGGACTCGTGGGCTTGTCTGTGATGCTCCGGATAGGCAACGTGTCCCACCCTGAGTTCAAAGCAATCAGCAGCCAACTGAGCAAAGTCGTCTATCGAGGTGAGTACCCTTGACTCAAGAATGGGTAGATAGCAGCCGAGATTAGTTCTCCCGGACGTCCCGGGCGTCCACTCCTCTCCTGCCGAAATAACGGGGTTAGGCTCAAGATCGATGATCACTCCATGGAGAAGCCTGCCCCATGGGGTAGGCTTCTATATACGTATAATTTCCACGAATATCCAAGGTCAGGGATTCTTCCAACTGATTCGTTAAAGCTGTTTTGGGTATTCCGAAATTCCGACGTGGGTTAGCCAACACAAACGGCATACCGTTCCACGCTCTTTATCGCCGCTCGGCGTCGCATGAAGGAATAGGATATATCTTCTTGCTATTTCATTAGTCCCGTATTCTCCATTCACTTCCGATAGAAGCGAGCACCCAACGTCGTTCAGAGAGGAAGAAGGCGCATCAATGACGATATTCGATGTCTCTTCAGACCAGAGGGCATCCATCGAGCGCATCGATGTCTCGCGGCTCTTTCCGAACACCAAGGAGTACATGACGTACTCTGGCTCGTTGACCCAACCCAGCTGCAACGAAGGAGTCCGCTGGATCGTGATAAATAAGGCGCTGCATATCTCCCGCCTCCAAATCTCCTCGCTGAGAAAATTGATGCAGGGCGATATTCTCAATCCCAAAGCCTCGCTTTCCAACAATTTCAGACCGCTTCAACCATTGAACAATAGAGTTGTTTATACGAACATTGATTTCCGCCATCAGAACGAGGTGAGCAGTGGAGCAAGTAGTCAGAAGAATCTTTAAATCGCCTTCGATCCGCGGAGCATCTAACCGAAGCGAATTCCAGAAGGAGAGATGTCCATCTATGCAGAGGAATATGCACTACAAAACTTCCCCTCTCCATCCGAACACAATGTACTGAAGACAATCAACTATAGAAGCATTCATTGTCACAAGTATCGGTGTCTGAGCTCACTGCCGAGCTCGACCGTGAATTCATAAATATTTTTCTATCCATATTATGGGTCTTCAGTGTCCTCCTTCGCACCGACACGACGTCGAGGCCTCGGAGATTATCCGATATTTATCTATCAAGCATATTCGCCACTCTCATCGGCTGCTCGGGAATCGTCGACTCGACACGGGATCATGGACCGGGAGAATATTCGTGTCGAGTAGCTAGGGGAAATTTAAGGTTTCAGATGAAGGTTCCGTCTCGGCGCGGAATGTGCTTTGATGGGAGCGGACGCGTGGTGTCGCGGATGACGGAAATGAATACGACAATGAAAACGAAGACCGAAACAGACCGGGATGAGCATTCCTGAGGGAAAGAGTTCGTTAGCTCTCATCAATCACAGCGAGAACCAGTCGAGGAGCAGCAATCAGCCGACAGTGTAAGAGGAGTCCATCCCCACGAAGAGCATCACAATTCCGAGAGCGCAAAATCTGCGACGCATAGCTCTCATTCCTCTCGCCTCAGCTAGGACTCCATTGCAACGGGCCCAAGTGCTGAAGAGGCACCTGGTTCTGGTACCTTCGAAAACGTCGCCGAAAGACACGTTTCTCGGATCGATAAGTCCGTGGAGTCGTAGGAGCCCGGAAGCCAGGCGAGGATTCTAGGTATTGAGATCAGGTTGATTTATCGAAATGGAAGCGCATTGGTAGGCAAGTAGCAGATTCGAACGTTTGCCGTGCCCCTCATGAAACATCGAATCTATTCGCGAGACGATATCTGATAGCTTACGGAGTTGCGAATAATGTATTCGCATTGATTGAGTCATCAATGAACGCTCGCGGAAGCGTCGGAACTCCCGAGATGTCGGCCTCCAGGTCGGCCAAACCTCAGTGGCTTGGTCACTTGTCCCTTGGTTCATTTACTGTGCGTTTCAGAGTAGATCCAGCTTACGATCCGGTAATGGAACGACGCTCGGCGTTTGACACCATTCGCAGTCTCTGGCAAATTTTCTCATGAGAGTACGGATAGGATAATTAGGATTATTCCTGACTACATATCGCCTATCAGGCTCGTGAAAAAGCCCGCGAGAATCGCGTAAGGGATAGTTCTGGAGAGAACCTATGGGGATCTGAGGAGCTCGACTGCAGACCCCATGAGGGAAGATTTTCGAGCGCTGGAGGCCTTGATGGCGGATGAGTATGCTTTTCAGAGAACCTCACTCTGTGGTTATTTCTGCGTGGTCAATATGTGTCTCACGCTACGGGATGGGCCGAGCTGTTCTCATATTGCAAAGTTATTTCGGACCGCGGCTTCGGCACCCTCCGCGATCGCCATTCTGAGCTTTGAATAGGTTTCATGTACCCACTCCTTCGAGGAGAGGAGAAAGTGATGTCGATCAATCGGGACGAGGAAATTTCCAACTCCGCATGAAGATTCCTCCTGAGTTCTCTCCTCACTTGCCGGAATTTCTGGGTCGATAGTGAGAAGGACGAGGCATTCGAGCTCGTTGAGTCTCTTCTCGGCCTCCCCGAAAAAAAATACACCGATCGAGATGTCGAACGCATCTGGACAAGTCAGCTGTAATATTTGAAATGTTCCGAAAGAGTTGCTCGGTCGAAACGTTTCCCCGCGGAACAAGAAGCATGAGAAGGCGCGCGCGGGCGCGTGAGAGGCTAGCGGGGACGAGGCATGGAGCCCCCGGATGAGGGTTCGGAGGGAGGGAGTTGCCGAGCTACCGAACAAGCCAGACGTCTGGGGTTCGAAGAGAGCAGCAAGACAGAAAAAGAGAACGTCAAAATGACAAATCTGTTTTAGACCACGGCCAGTCAAGCACACACTCATACATCAATTTTCCTCAGGACGAACCTTAACTTTCGAGGAAAAACCGCAGCCCAACGACCGCCAGACCAAACATATTTTAAAATCTCGTTCCCGATCCCCAGAAGCAGGGAAAAATATTTCAAAACCGATAAAACACCGAGGTGACACAATGACAGCGAGCTCGGAAAATCATCCATCCGTCTTGCCCTACAAAGGCGGAAATCGAGTATAACTCTTCTCTTTTTCTCTTCCTGCAGATAAGAATCTTCATTTTTTATTTTTTTCCCGAATTACACACTCTCTCTACGTCACCCTCCCGGCCATTGAGCCGACTCCTTGGCGTTTTAGAGACGTGGTAAGGACAGTCCTATGTAAATTAGCCGGCAAGATACATAAATCAGACCGGTACCGAAGGAGAGCTCGTTATTGGCAAGCTTGAGATCTTGCTCGGATCCGATTGATGAGGGTTTCATAAAGTGAAATGGGTCGGCAAATTCGATGGCCTTCGCCCCGCGATCGTCCCGCCATCCTTACAATCGTTTTCAAACTGTGCGCCTGAACCGGATCCTCCCCCGATCGCGTTTCCGTGCCTGCGAACGACGCTCTCAGCTCGATTCTGATACCCGTAAGTGATTCGCGCTCGAGCAAGCTTCGCCCTCAATCATCTCGAATCGCTCTAATCACAAGCTTCGTGTTAAGTTTTTGGGAGTCGATGGGCACCCGACGATCATCAACGACGGAGATTCCGTTCGGGGTCATCGTGAGACCGCCGAATCTCACCATAAGAGCAGACAGCGAAACAACTCGCGCTCACGGTCAATAATAAGCAACGATTCATTATTCATTACGAATCTGGAGGTGCGATGATTTATAACGATTTCGAAAGTACAAGACTTCGCATGCAGACTCTAGCATGAATATCTCGATGAAAAACTAGGATGGAAAGAGCTCAGTGGGCTAGGCGGCCGTGGGTCGAATCCAGCAGGACTCCGAAGAGCCCCGCGAGAGGTTCGATGATTGGCTCCCTATCCTGCTGCATGTATGTCGGGCTTGAGGCTCATCCTGACGCTGAGATGCAACCATCTGAAGTGGCAACAGCGATCTATCGCCGACTCCTTGATGTCGGCGGAGCGGACGATTTGGAGCGAGCTGGACTACTGAAGGGTTCGCGTCAGCCAAGCGAGATGGAATGCGCCATCTTCCCGCTCGGCCGAGATTATCCAATAATTATTGTAGCTGCATGAGGGCGCTTAACTCCCGAGTCGGCTCCTCGAAGACGTCATCGAATCAGTTTTCGCGAATACTGCTGATTTTCGATGACGCAAGAGAGTTCTGGTCATCATCAGCATGTGGAGCGAGTTATTCTCTAAATTGAGAGAGAATGATTATTATCGACGCTCCTATTTCCCTCTGCTACGCCGGCGTCCGATCTCCCTCCTTCTCTCGATCGGGGATCGTCTCCCGGTCCGAATCGAAGAAGGGATTCCGAAGACTCGATCAAGAGCGTCTTTGGAGAATCTCTCGCGGGATCTGCCGCCGAAGCTTCGGAGGAGATTTCGTCGATCGTCGCGCAAAGCGCCCTCTTCCCTAAATACTCGACGGTCAACCGAGCGGACATCGCGATGAGCTTGTATGAGCCTAATGATGAGATATCAGGGAATTCGGAGGGCGCTCCGATCTCTCTCCGTCTGCCAGCCTTAGACTGAGTCCGCCAGCGTTGCGGAATGCCAAGGAGAGCTAAGGAATTCTCCTTTCTTCGCAGCTGACTAAATCCGGGTCGAATAAACGTGCCGCGAAATCAAGATTCTTGTGTCTGTCGACCGAGGGGAACTGGATCAAATCCCAGAGTGTTCTCTGCTCAGACATGAAAACGACTCCATTTAGTGTTTTAGACTGCCACAAGGAATACCGTTTTCGCTTACGCGCAGGAATAGTCGAAAAGTATATTCATTCTGCCTCCATTCAGAGGGCTTACTATCATTTGCGTCAAAGCAGAATGGTTGCGCCGACGGACTATCACAAAAACATTCGTACAGTCTCCACATCGGACACCCGCTCGTTATCTTCACGGTCGGCTGGGGAGACCGGAGGAGCGAACTCACGATCACCCGGACCGAGCTGTCGAGTTTTTTTTCCTGTGAACGCAGCGATGAGGGAGGATGATGAGTTACCCGCTTGATCAGCGATGTCGGTCAGCAGACATTTGGAATTGCTGTCCGCTACAGTCGGTAGGGAAACAGGGCAGGGGAAGATCCCAAGATTACAGCGTTTAAGACCACGAGAGTCACAGACTTCACGCGAAAGGAGTCGGAGTTTCAGGATCGCGACTCTAGCTTCTGGGAAGCCTCTGAGGCTGTTTTGAAGATTTTCCTACCATGGTCGTATTGCCCCTACTCCACTATCGCTCCGGGTGAAGCGAACGATGAGTGGAAGCGCTTGTTCCACGCGCCGACTGACGCACCGGGAACCCCCGACACGTTCGGCTGATGCTTGTGTAGCACGACCGAACAAGCTCAATTTGTCACACAATAGAAAGCCATCAATTATGCCGCAACCAGATCGGATTGAATCGGTGTCACAGCGGATGTTGAAATCATTAGCTTTGTTTGGCGTCTCCACTGCGTCATGAGCTTCGTGGTGTAGAGAAAGGGGGGTGGCTGGGAATATTCCCTCTCAAAACATCAAAGCTGACCACCCATTGTCTCAGTCAGCTGCCCAGAGCAGAAAGCTTCACAGCAGGGAAATTAACATCGGTGTTTGTGGCTTCAGAGGATTATACGGGAACGGGTTCACTGGCATGAGGGATCCGCAACGCGAGAGCGGTTCGGAAAATCGGCTCTCACGGATTCCTTACTGGTGGGTTTTCCCTTTCCGTGACCATTTCCCCAATCTACAGATCTGCGGAGAAGCAGCGTTGAGAGGATAAAAATATTTGATTCTCCATAGGAGAAAAGAGTCGATGTTCTCTAGAACTCACAAGTAAACATTCTTTTTTGAAAATGACAATCGCCTGGTTTGACATGCTTTTCTGAAAGTTTCCGAGCCCCGGAGCAACCCCGAGTCGTTTTTCCCTGCTGTCCTGCATTTCATACCCCTTTCTTGCAGGCTCCGAAACCCGGAAAAAACACAATTTACATTGAAATCCGGGATA
>NW_003804581.1:93596-107329 GCF_000255335.2 Galendromus occidentalis
TCTTAGCTCCGAGAGCGGGTGATCTGCACTGACTCGAGATGATTTCCCGAGGAAAACTGATCGGAGACGGGTCAGAGGGGTCTGGGCACCCAACTGACTTTATCGTCTGTGAGACTGGACCGAGTCCGATAAATGTGGTTATCGCGACTGCGGTTAGAGCTGTTAACTATATGACAACGCTTGCGCACACGATGTCACACCAATGGACGGATTAGTTCACTCTTGATCGCTCATCAAGATGGCGACCCCGATTATCGATGGTGATGACCGATTTCCGATGCGGATGGGTTTTCCGCCTCGGTCTCTGATCTCGGTTCGCTGAGAGCGAACCTCTAAACTTGTCAGTGCAGATCGCCGCGCGGAGTATTTATTTATGCGATATGATATGATTTTCTCCAATAAATGATTTACACACGTAATGGTAAGGTTATAGTTATTAGGCAGGGAGAAAGAGAGCCGAGCTCCTACGACCGGGACCAGTGCCATCCCTGGCTCTGTTGTGAGGGTGTTGTGCGTATTTGTGCATGTGCTGTTGCTGTGTGCATGTCACGCGATCACCGCAACGGAGCTCCCGAGGAGCCCGTTCGTGACAGTCTGCAGCGCTTCCGTAAATTGCGATCATATAGCGATAGCGGATATGTGACTCTATTAGGCTGAAGTGAGCTGCCTTCCTCAGTGCGAAAGAACTGTTGAATTTTCGAAGGCTCAGGTTCCTGGTGGTATGATGCCAGGGATACTCCCAATTTGGCAACCCTCGTATGATCCGCTCTTATATGGAATATGTTACGTGATAAAATATTCTGCTCAGTTGTAACCTTATAGGCTCTTCCTCCGTCTCGCGCCGTTCCCTCGGATTGTCAATTTCTTGTCAGCATCTTGGAGCCGCACAGGTTCTCCAATCTTCAATCCTGGCAGGCTATGAACTCCGTTGTGCTTGTCGTAAAATTCCTTCGCTGCCTCTCTCGCTCTCCTTTGAGCCACCGACGCGCGACGGATCCACGATTTCTTGCTTCAATTTCTCCTCTGGTAACGGAAGATCAGTCCTCAAAATCCAGCCGCATAAGAGCTGAGAAGATGTTGAATCCGTAGCTGAATGCGGTGTGCATCTATGTATATGCCAACAGAGCCTTCTACGGGTCGTCTTAACACAGTATGCGCTTTGCCACTCTGATTGCACTTTCCGCCATGCCATTGCTCTGTGCGAACGTTGGGCTCGAAAAACGGTGGAAGATGTCCGTCCCTTGGAGATAAGTCCTCCACGATTCGCTTGTGAATGGAGGACCCTGATCGCTCACTATAATCTGAGGGTACCCATGTCTGGCGAACATCCTATCCGTGACCTCCATGAGGGTTCCAGCCGTTGTGTTGTTCATATGCTCGATTTCCAACCGTTTTGAGTAGTAGTCCACGACGACTACGAATTTTCTCTTCCTATGGTCCTGTCCGAAATCCATTGCAATTTTCCTCCAAGGACCTCCCGGGATGTCTACTGGCTTCAACGGCTCGTGTCTCTCAGCGGGTCCACGGACCCCCGCAATCCTGGCCACCAAACACATATCTCGGTACGCCTCATGCATTCCTCGGTTCCCAAGTTAGCTGAATGCAAACGCTCTAGAATCTCGAGCCGCAATATCTTCTTTGTTCTCATACAGAGCAGCGAGCTCTCCCGTCGAGTTGTTCAGCCTTTTTGGAAATCCATCTCGAACTAACTCCATGACTCGTGAGAGCGTCTCGTCAAGCTTGGATTCTCTGGCCATTCGTTGCCGCAAGTCCTTCGAGCATGGCATCGATTCCTTCACGGTCGAAACGTACTCCTCCGTAACTTCTTCGATGTCGAAGTCCCGACTGGTCCCTGGGTTAATAAAGCATAATAAGCGATAAAGCATCCGCAAGAATCATGTCTTTTCCCGAAATATTCGAAAGCGCGGCATTGAATCTCATCAGGCGTAGAAGCATCCTTTGACATCTGAGGGGGGCGTCTGATAGATTTTTGGTTGTCATGAGTGGTACCAATGGTCTGTGATCTGTTCGTAGATGAAATTCTGGCAGGCCCAACAGGTACCTCTCGAATTTTTCGCAAGCCCACATCGCTGCGAGGCATTCCCTTTCAATCTGAGCACACCGTTCCTCTGTCTTACTAACAAGTAAACATTCTTTTTTGAAAATGACAATCGCCTGGTTTGACATGCTTTTCTGAAAGTTTCCGAGCCCTGGAGCAACCCCGAGTCGTTTTTCCCTGCTGTCCTGCATTTCATACCCTTTTCTTGCAGGCTCCGAAACCCGGAAAAAACACAATTTACATTGAAATCCGGGATATTTTTCTCGGATTTTGATGGAAATGTTTTTTGCTCAGGTTCCGAAGCTCGGAAAGACCCATTCCCATTGACATCCGAGCAAAGTATCCCGGATTTCGATGTAAATGGTGTTTTTTCCGGGTTTCGGAGCCTGCAGGGGAGGGGTACGAAATGCAGGACAGCAGGGAAAAACGACTCGGGGTTGCTCCGGGGCTCGGAAACTTTCAGAAAAGCATGTCAAACCTGGTGATCGTCATTTTCAAAAAAGAATGTTTACTTGTCAGAGTCCATTTCCCGTAGCGTTGAGCGACCCCGGCAACATGCCGATGAGCCAGTCTTTTGCTATATCTCTCGAATCGGGAGCATCACGGACGAATAAATACCGGCGGAATTCGAGGAATGGTGGAATGGAGAAATTCGGAAGGATCGAGATCTTGTTCCCTAGGTTTGATGACGCAGAACATATTCTTTCGTTGAATCCACAGACATCGGGAGATCTTTAGGAGCCCTCTTTTTGGACCGAGAGACTCAGACAAGAGCGGGATGTGGACTTGGAGGGTCGCTCGGAAGAAGGGCGTACAAAAATGTCAATCTCATCACAATTCGTTTTGTGTAATTTTCCAATTATCGTCTTACTTTCATTTTTGAGAAGTCGTACCGTCGCCCCCCCATAGTGCTGCAGACAGAGACTGTCCCGTTGATATTTCAATATTTGCTTTCCCATTTGAGATGCCCCCTCTCGGGCACACGTCCGTGTCTAACCCGGCGGAGATGACTCGGGTCAGAAAGTTTGAGTTCCCATTACGCCGAGGAGAGCCGACCGAGGAAAAGTCCCAAACCCTCGGCCTAGTTTTCCCGTCAATGGGGAGCGAACGCCCGAAATATTCACAACTAATTTTTCCGGCAGTCTCAATGTCGGGTCGAAGCGAAGAAACCCGCTGAGATCATGCGAGAATCTTCGGAAGACTCCACTCTGGACATGATCGTAGGCCGAAATTCGATAGCGTCGCTTGGATTCCCGAATTGCGTGGGGAGTTCATTATTAATTGGTTGCTTGAAGCCTTCCGTTGTAGGGCCGCTCGGTAGTGGCCGATGGCATATTCCGATGGCAAGCTAGCTGACCACATTGGCTTCCGATATCTGATATTTACTCACTTGCGAAAGAGAACAAAATTACTTTCCGATAGTTCGCGAGCCGCGAGATCCACCCTCCAGCAGACCGCGAATGTCTTTTCAATGATGTCCGCAGCCTACTGCCGAGTTTCCCCAGTTGTCGCCGCCGTCGTCTTCCCGTGAGTTGGTCTCTGCTTTCTCTCTGTGGCTCACGATCGTCGCTCTTGCTCGCTCGCTAGCGCGCTCTCTCCCTTCCTCGCAGCCGGTCCGGTTTCTTCTCTCTCCTCTCCGCTCGGTTTGACTCGCCAGGGCCGATTCGTGTACTTGCCAGCTGGTCTGGCCCGAAAACGGCATCGCGCTGCGTATCGGATACCACAGAGGCTCGAGGGCGGAGTTCGGACCCGGGCTGAATTTTGAGCCGAGCGATTCTGTTTATTGGTATTCATTCCTGTGTGTGTGTGGCAAAATTAGCCCCGAAATTTTTCGAAACCTCCCGATGATAGCCGCATGCCTCGAACAGGAAAAGACCAGAGAGCCTGTTTCGTTGGGCTGGGCTCGGTTTGCCCACCTGGTAGCTTGTACATCCGTCCGCCCGCCTGCTCCGCTACCACGCACGGGTCGTAGGAGCGAGCGACTCCCGTTCAGCGGTCCCTCGGGTGCGTGGGTCCATATTTGTCGAAGGGAGCTAGCTATTCGATTATCCTCAAATGTCTGGAGAAGCTCTATCGGAGCTCCTCACTTTCGATTAGTTCGGTAGTACACAGGTTGTCCTCGACGGCGAATCGTTGAACGGAGGCGAATCTAAGCGGGGCAAGGTCCGGAGTCAGAGCCGATAGCGACCGTCAAAAACAACATCGATCCAGCGTAACGTCAACCTGCTCAAGATCAGCGTCGGCGATTTCTTAGGAAAGCATCCCGAGGCGAATCATTCTCCTCTTCCTCCAGTCGCTCCAGAAGTGTTTTTCCAGTGCGACATCCACCCGGAACATTTTTCCGTTTCGCCGTGTCGGCGCGGCGAGATATTCGATAAATGACGGCTCATTTGTGACGATTCCGATCCGTGAGTTCCCCGGAACCGCGAATGCGCTCTGCGTAAGCTCCCGATATCCTTAACGGCACGGCGGATCTCCGGCAAAAACTCCGCGATCGGACTTCCCCGAGCTCTTTCCCCACCCCTGAGGTGCTCATTGTCAGTCAGCACATTCGGTGACTTTGTCATCTCGCGTTCCCAGGGCTCGAATCGATTGCTTTCGATCTACCATTGCTGGCAATGATCATCCATTTGTGCATTGAGTATTCTCGGAGTTGCTGTTGCACGTTCCGATTCCATCATCGCTCCAGCGTGGATATTCCTATCTTCAGTTTGCGTTCCGCGGATATCCCCATTTCGCATTTGGCGCGTCTAACGACGGAACCGATCCAGCGAGATTTTTTCATTCTTAAAAAACTAATGAGACTTTACACGCTCATCCCGGTGTAGAAATTCGTCTTCCGCATTCTGTGGTTTTCGTGGAGTAACGCGGGAAGAGGACAGGGAGTATCCGCGGCTGCCAAAAATTGAAAACAGGGAAACGTTCCCATTTGGTCGGCGGCCGGGTGTTCCTTTCTGAGGCTATTGAGCCACCCCGCCGCGCCGTCAAGTGATATGTCGATCGGTCCTCGAGCGCCATTTCCTATCGTTCCCATATTGTTCCTGGATCACGGTCAGCTCCCGTATGATTTTTGCACATCTATTGGAGATGTCTTTTTGATGACGCCCTGTACGCCCAAAGCGATCTGCTTCTCCCAAGAAGCGGTAGCCACAGAAGGAGCCACGAGCAATCCAAGTATTATCTGCGGACGAGAGAGCGCGGAGAACTGCGCCCGCCGAGATTCGCGGTGATGTCCTGCCCTGGAGCGAAAAGCAGATCAGTGACTGTTCGGCGATCGTCCAGTCCCGTATCGAGAGATCGTTTCGTCGACTTCGTCTTCCCAGTTTTCTGGAAAGTCAACCGTGCCTGAGCCGCCTGATCACGAATCACGAAGCTCGGGTCCGCATTTTCTGGGTCCTGATTCTCTGATTCATCCGGGTTGGAGCCTATCGCATGCATAGGATGGGCAGTGCAGAGCCCCCGCGATTTCCGAAGCCCCGATTCGACAGCTCGATTTCGCGCTAAGACGGCTGAGCGAGTTTTCCCATCGGGAGACGAGAGTTTGAACAAGTCCTAGTTTGACCCAAACCGTCGCATGGTGCCGCAGCGGGAATGTCACACCCAGTTAGCGAAGTGAATGAAGCCGCATATCGGATCACAACGCTAGAGAATTCTTTACGTCGAGCCAGAGAGATGACGAAGGGAGAGGAGCGGTCCTTATCAGCGGGCCAAGACTCAAGGTCCAAATCTTAAGCAAAACATTTTCGTACGGTCGCTGGTTGCTCTGGGTACAAGATCTCGACGTGTCTCTGTCGCGTTACATCCTTTGACGCTAGAGGACTCTCAGGACACATTAGGTTTCGTTTAAAGAACCGAGGATCGGCCTTCCCCCAGCCTTGATCGACGACCGTGACCGCCAGACTTATGCGCTGTTTCGATTCTCCAACGCTTGAGTGGCGAGAGCCAGAAGCAGACAGCACGGACTTATGGGCTCAAGGGGAAGTCAGACCGACGGAAGAGGAACTTTTATTCATGTTTTTCACATCACATTATTGTCTTTGCTCTGCATAACTATACCTAATTTCTATGAATCGAAGTATTGGCAATAGCCGTGAATGCTTTGGGTTGTGCGTGGTGATTCGGGTGTCTTCTCACTGACTGTCTGTGGACCTGTCGGTCGGTCGGCGCACGAGCGCATCCTGCACATGTCCGTCGAGTCGGGCACCGCGATCATTTCCTTGTCCACCGACGACCCTCGATTTCGGGCTATTCTTTATCAATCCTTCTCTCATATCATCCATCATTATTTTCATCACTTGATCTTCATAATTCGAATTTCTCGGATTCGGTCCTCTACTTGAGCTGTTGGGCCTTTGGACAAAACAGGCCGAGGGCCTGACCTGGCACGTATTTGTAGCAGTAGTCATTCTGAAATTGGGAGAAAATCGCATTGAATGTTTAGCTGATCGTGTACCAATGCTCGAACATCGCATCATCTCATCAGGCAACATCACTCATTGCTGGTCGGACCGCGCTGATTGACCTACCGTGCCATTCAGAGAAATCGGCAAGTTGTCCGGCTCGATGTACTGAGAGAGGTGCTTCGCGTCGACGAAGTGAATGATTTTCTGTGCCTCACGAGGCAGAAGTCTCTTGATCGCGGTCCAGACAGCTGGGGGAATATTCAAAGATCAACTCTTCGCTCGTTTGCTTTCTGTTGGTTTAGACTGGAGTTTTCCAGAAAATCTAGGAATTCGGAATGACGTGGAAGGATGCTTTAGCCATTACCTTTCAGAACCCACGGAATGTCCACAACGAGGATTTGTTCTAGATACGCGGGGTAGTAGTCGCGGAAAGCCGAGATCATGAAGTTGATTCCCTCCATATCCTGTGAAACAAACACTCTGATTCAGAATTCCATTTCCTGATATGATTTGTTCGAAGACCACCAGGAAAAAATAATCTGTCTTTATCGATGAGCCATCGAATCGTAATGGAGTTGATCGTTCTGGCGACTCCGGATCTCGGGAGGGAGCGATGACGATTATTCAGAGCGCGAGCGGAGTACTTGGGGAGGAAATACCCAAGCTCGTGTCGTGTACGTACCACGTTGCTGACTCCGGCGTTCTGACAGTCCATCATGAGACAAACCCGCTCCACATTCTTCTCCTTGATCAGCGTATCGAGGACGAAAGCGAAAAGCTTCCTGTGCTCCAGAGCTTCTTCTGCATTCTTCGGCTTGATGTGATTCCTCGCTTTCATGACGACTGGAAAAATAGTGTTTCCAGCTGGTAGATTAAACTATTATGAAACATATACAGAGACCGCCTCTATCTTCTGGAATTTGATAGCAGTCCACCGCCCGGAGGCAATTGGGCCCCTCGCTCCCATCTATAGAGCGTCTGGATCCCGAAGACTCTGCGGGGATTGACTGCAACGATTTCGGAGCGCGCCATCGATATTTTGCAGTGACCCTCTAATTCTCACGACATGGACCGAAACTACATGATTCGGAGACTCGCGCACGCGTGAGTCCTCGATTTGGCGGAAACCGACAGATTGTTCCTCGCAGCTCTGGAGTGATCTTGAGGAGTTTTCGAGCTGGCTCCTCAAGCGCTGACCATTTCTACCGCTTGCCCGCAATAGGCCCGCTCAAGCATAACGTGTTACATTGACATTTTATCGAGTCGCCGTTACCCACCACAGAAGCCCTAGGAGCCTCGAGTCGATAGGCTCTTCGAGTTTTTTGGATTATCATCTTCTGGACTAGCTCGATTTTCTGTAGTCGGCCGTTCTTTGGCAGAGCCTCAGCGCGTTCTGACGTAAGCGCTGCGGCGGAATTATCCCGGCCATTGTGACCGGATGTTCGGATGGTACGGTGAACGTAAAGAGTTGCACTGGGTCCGAGGCAAAGGACGCGGCCTTAAACCTACGCTTGTGTCCATGGGCTGGATCCGATTCTGGTCTACCGCGGAATGAGATTTTCCCCCTTCGTCGCCAAATGACCGAATGTGGCCGCAGTCTCTAGCCGAAATCGATGCCGACTCGTCTGATCCCCGATCACTCTCTCCCTTTGAATCACTTTCCTCTTCGGATCCGAACCGTTAAGAATGAGATGGACCATATGAATTTTTCCTTTTACGCTCGATTCCCCGTTAAAGCGGGAAGAGGGAAGACGATCGATGTCAAATTCCGGATTTCCTGTTCTCGATTGAATCCGGACAGGAGAATTCGAGTAATGAGCATTCGTCGCGTGGCGCAATTATTAATCCGGAGAAGTTCGGAACGATCATGGATGCGTATGATGAATGATCAAATCCGAAGGAGCAAGTCAGGGAATTATTATGGAACAATCGTCTTACGTATATGGGCGCCGCTCTTCGTGACTCCGTAGGGGTAGAGAGACTCGGACTTGAGGAATCGGCAAGCCTTGAGGGTCGACTCGCTCATATCTGGAATGAAGAGACCTCATTAGTGATCGGATGCCTCGCGAGATTTTGTAAAACGGAGATTGACGAGTGAAAGAGCCGCGGCGCTCCGACGAGCACCGGAGCCTTATTTTCTGAGCCGTTTTTTTTCTCCGGCGACGGCAGAATTTCGGAGCTCATGGTTGCGAGGCTTCCAAGCCCTTGTGCCACGGAGGACATTTCAGCGCCAGGGCTCTAATCGAGGCGAACCGATAGTTCATCACGGCAAAAGCTCCCAGCGCCAGCGACGGAGTGTGGGCGAACGTCACGTCCTCGTACGTCCAGCTGGCTCACGACATGATGTGCCAGTGGTAGGCGAGCGACGGTTCCGCTTTCACCGTAGCGTCTATGCCCAGCTCCGCGGGAACTTGCAGTACGTCACCACATCTTGTGTGCCTCCCGATTCTCGCGCAGCGCCCGTCCCAGAATTCGCTAGTTTTTCCGGGTCATTCACTCGCGGCGTCGACGGCGGAATCACCTACGTTCTCGCTGAGTCCCGAGCGGGAGTATTAGGGCTCTAGCCTGGGTGGGTCAATGGTTCTGGAACTCACCGTTCACTCCCATGGATTTTCGCCATTCGAAGGCTTTCTTGGCATACTCGACCGCGTGATCTGGGTCGTTTTTGGTCATCCTCAGGAACCGACCGCAGTATGCCGCATCCTCTTGAATACGTTTCACGTCGGCCGGATGGAATATCGCTGCAAAAAAAAATGTTTTGCTTCAATTTTGTACCGACAATCCTCCCTGAAACTTTTTTTGTGAGCCAAAGCGGGTAATCGTGCCTCCATGAGAGTTGAGATCAGAGATTCCCACTTGGCACGCCTCGATGCCGATGCCTGAAGTTCCGATAACTCCGATTCACGACTTGCATGAATGCGATCGTACTTTCGTATCTCGGTCACGCCCGTGGATTCGCGTGGAGCCTTGATAATAATACTCTGAAGGTGTCAAATCAACAGCGTGTCGATACCTGGGATGTTCCGGAGAGTGACGCAGCAAATTCGAAAAATAAAGCGTCAATGCAAATAATACACTGGCGTGACGCTACGCAAAGCCTCTGTGGATCCCGAGGATAAGGGCTGCCTCAGTCAGGGATTTCTCACTCAGAGATATGGAGTGGCGCTCGCGATCGGACTCACCGATTAGCGGGGATCGAAATCGAGCAGCTAACATAATGGATACGAGCTCCGATGAATATTCAGTTGGCAACTCCATCAAATTGTTGTCCGTCGAAACAGACGGGAACGCGTGATCTCGGAAGCGGAACTTCTACGAACGGACATGGCCATACTCATCGAGGCGGAAATCGGGAATCCGGCGAATTCGGGCGGAATATCCCGATGGGCGAAATCGAACCCGGCGCTGACCACGAGCGGGGATCCCCTGGCTCCGCGAGACAAGATTTCTCGACTCCGCAAAGAACCGTTTACTTTATGCTGTGCTCACGACACTCAAGGAGCGTCACATCCTTTTCTTTGTTTCGCAATGCGCCGAAACTTCTGGCTTCCGAGCCCTATTCGGAGTTTTTCCTCGTGATACAGGGGTAAGCGGGTGCCGCCTCAGGGCCACCGCTAACCTTTCTCTCTGGTCCACTGCTAAAGATGAGCGACTGCTCCGAGTAGACACCCATATGGGGCCTCGGTCTCGAGCACGCACGGAACGCTTTGTCAAGCCAGAGCGTGGCGGGACCGATCAGCCTCTGTAGGTCCGTCGAGAATACGCAGCCTCGAATGCCTCTGTATCGGATGGTTCGAATTCAATGGCACATTGAATCTCCGTCATGGAGCGGTTTTTCCCGATGAGCGTCCATCTGAATCCACGCCATCTCCTGTCATCTCTGATTACACCCCAGTTCCGGGCGTATGTAACCGTTGACCTCAGAGAGCAACAAAAATTTCCCATAAGCCGCTGTCAAAAGTCATACCGGCGCGATCACGGGGACTTACCGAATTAATCCCTGTAGTACATCTCTCGCACTTATGTAATAAGGCTACACTTCAAAACGAGTCGAAAACACTAGAAATCAATCGCCTGAACATTCTACTCAGATTGCGATCGACACTGGCGAGAAGCTAGTGGCCGAGCTGACCTTGGTCTCGGGAACGCTAGACCTGTAGGCCTAGCCTGAATCAGGCAGCTCGTTTCCGACACTGAATGGGTTGACAGCTCGAAGCCGCGTAGACACACGATAGAGCGACAAAAATACGCGCAAGCTCCGGAAGGCTCTTAGAGCTTCCCGGAGCGATT
Source organism: Galendromus occidentalis (assembly GCF_000255335.2). Classification (NCBI taxonomy): domain Eukaryota; kingdom Metazoa; phylum Arthropoda; class Arachnida; order Mesostigmata; family Phytoseiidae; genus Galendromus; species Galendromus occidentalis. The sequence continues at coordinate 104,349 of NW_003804581.1, forward strand.
GAGGCGATGCCCCAATCGAAGGGCAACTAAGGCGGGGAATCGCTTCCGATCCAGAACGATTAAGGCTTCCACCGGAAGGTTCTTCCCTCGAGATCGGATTTCGAAAATCGAGAAGGGAAGTTTCCGGCTGACCGAACCCAAAACGGGGCCCGGCTTTACAATATCTCAGAAAATTTCGGAGACACTCACTCGGGTTGGTGTTGATGACATTTTCCATCTTCTGTCTGAACTCCTGGACTTGCTGCTCGTGTTCACCTTTCATCTTGCCAGATGTTGCTCGTCTTGAGTCGTGCACAGAGGGTAGAGGTCTTTTCGATGCGACTCGAACACACAGAATACTCAGAGCGATGCTCGGGAGGCAGATTTTCACGGGCTCTTCTTCCAGACCAGCATCTCGCCCTCACCCAAAGAGATCCAACGCTCTCCGCCCTGAGCCGTGAATCACTCGGCGCGCACACGTGGATTCAGCCCTCCCGTATACGAAAGGGAACGCGTCGCGCCGTCGACGTTATGCGTCATTCTTCTCCGTCGGAATCGCTATCGCGAGAGGAACGTTCCACTCCAGAACGGCCATCTGACCGGATAACCCTCCGGATCGCTCCCCGAACCGACGTTTGTCGCTTTCGGGACGGCAAATCCAGGCAGGCGAATATCGGATGTGGAGATTGTGGTATTTCGATTGACCCTCCTTAGAAATTATTTTCCCGCAGAACTGCGTCTAATCGAGACAAGCGATCGATAGAGTCGGTGCGCGGACGTATTGGCGGACTCCCAGAACGACTGACAAGTCTGTGCTATCGGTACATCCCCGACGGGATTTACCCCGAAGCACCCTCGATCGATTATTATTGTTATTGCTATTATTAGGAAGCGACAAATCTGAAGGAAGCGCCGCGAAATCAAAGTCGGTCTCTTCCGATGGTCGTCGTTCCCCATTTTCGAGCGACCGAACGTAACTCAAGCTGGATAAATAAAGCAGAACCGTCGGAAAGCCCGCAACGTCATCGCCGACTCGCTTATCGATCTCGGGCCCTATTGGAATATCGTTAACTCCAAGCGCCGACAGGATGCGAGTATCGTTGGGTTCAGCATCACTCCAGCGTGAAGATCTGGATCGCCTTCCCGCGACTCTTGACGTCATGTCGGTGCAACGTTAACGCACGCCCCCGCTGCGAGAACCCAGACTTCTCGTGGATTCGAAACATCCATCTGAGTGGGGAAGGCAATTTCTGGGTAGCGATAGATACTCTTGTCGGAGTTGCGATCTGCCGCATTCCGCGGATGCGATATCGCGATGCGCGACGTCGGGGAATCAGGAAGTTTCCGGGAAGCTCGGAGTAAAACGGTTTTCGAGACCTGCTGTCTCTTCGTGCGACAACTGAATTTACGAGGCTCTAGTCCAAGGATCAGGGGATTTCTCTTTTTGCGAGAGCTCCCGTCTGAACTCCCCTGTTCATTAAATGCATTCAGCTCGATATTGGCGCATCGGTACGCCTGCTAAACGGGAACAAATATTCATAATTGAGCAGATTCGAGAGAAATGACCACTTTTCCGATGGATTTAGAGATGAGGGCCTGGAGGCCGATTCGGTTGATCAAAATAATTCTGACTCTATCTACAGCGGAGATTCGTGATTGCCCGAGGAACTCGATCGAAGCTGTCAATAAACATCTTCAGGAACAAGGAACACTATACGTGGCGGCTGGCACATCGAGAGGGGCTTCACGATAAACAGCAGGGCCGGAGATGATGTGATCCTGAGTCTCGTTCCTCCCCATGCGCGGGGCTTCCCGACTTTTTTCAGTCTCGCCAATGCGTATGGAAACCGCCCCTGGGTAGTCAGAGCACGCAATCGACCGACGGATCTGCAATGGATTCCTCGACAAAATCCGATGAAATTCTCGTGTGATCACCAATGGTCAGAATCGTCTATTGGATGAGTACTTCCATGCATCGATGTACACGTTGTCTTACTTCTTCCTTTCTGACTCCAGCGCATCAGCCGCTTCTCTCGAAGGAACGGATGAGTCATCACAAGAACGACGCCACGGTACGCGCGCGAGTCGGTGCTGAAAAGGTCACGGTGTCTAACCTCGATAGGATTGAGATTATCTTCCCATGACCCGCGGTGCGCCGCAACTTGTGCTTACTCGTCAGTCTGTTGCGTCCGAATGCGAATCTTTTGATGTTGTTTTCTCACTCGGCCGTCATATAGGGACTAACGCGTAGCGTCTGACCACGAGTCCTTAGAATCGGCCGATACCTGATACTGCGTCCAAGCGCATCGCGTGAATCTCGAGCAACACTAGACCGAGAAAGGTGCATTCCGTCCAATCGACGTCCGAACCCCGAGAAGGACGCTCTGGGGAAGCTCGGATTCAGAAACTCGATGGCCTCGCTTGCCAGAGAATTCAGACGACGCGACGGTGTGATGCCCAAAACTACCGGATCGAGAAATTGCATCCTTCGGAAATTCGCAAACGCCGAACCAGGTTCGCGCGCCTTGCCGCTGAAGATTTGCCATATTCCCGCCGGCGAATACCACGGCGTCAGGTATATCTAGATCATTGAAACCACATGATTCGCCAAGCATATAGCAAGAACTTCTGCGGGAGTTATCTAAATTGCTCCGGAAAACACCAGCCTCCTTAATCAGCGGCCAGTCTAGTCAAGGGATTCTGGCGTCGCTCCCCGTAGGATCAAGCGAGACTCGATAAGGACTTGGCTCTCTTGAGGCAACTTTTATGTTCGAGCGTCCGTTCCGAGATCCGTAGCCGGAAGCTCAGGGGATCCCCATGTATCGCCTCGATGGAGAACATACCCAGTACCGCACGGTCTCGATTCCGCCAGGTCCCCAACATTCGAGTGCGATGACTATCCCTCGCGGAAACAAATGCAAGCTGAGGACCTCAGACGGCTCGGACCTTAGCTCTGCAATGCTCTGGGTCCGGGAGAATAGTCGTCTTCCTGCCGAAGTCGT